>NW_007252320.1:623238-680479 GCF_000164805.1 Carlito syrichta
TCAGGCAATCCACTCACCTCAGCCTCCCAAAGGCGCGGGATTACAGGCTGAGCCACCGAGCCCGGCTTACAAGCACATCTTAAGAGTGTGTGTGTGTGTGTGTGTGTGTGTGTGTGTGTGTGTGTGTGTGTGTGTGAGATATATATATATTTTAGAGACAGAGTCTTGCTCTGTCACCCAGGCTGGTGGTGGTGGTGCGATCATAAGTCACTGCAACCTTGAATTTCTGGGCTCAAGTGATTCTCCCGCTTCAGCCTTTCAAGTAGCTGGGACTGCAAATACCATCGCACCTGGCTTCCACGGCATTTATCACAACCTTTCTCCATGGGACATTCTCAGCACGTTTTATGAAGTAGACTATAATTCTGTGAATCATAGCCCTTAAGAGTCCAGATCTGCCGGGAGCGGTGACTCAAGCCTGTAATTCCAGTACTTTGGGAGGCCGAGGCGAGAGGATTGCCTGAGCTCAGGGGTTCGAGACCAGCCTGGGCAACTTGGTGAGACCTCGTCTCTACAATAAATCAAAAAATAAAGTGGGCGTGTTAGTGCATGCCTGTAGTTCTAGCTACTTGGAAAACTGAGTTGGAATAATTGCCTTAGCCCAGCAGGCCAAGGCTGTGGTGGCTTGTGAGCATGCCACTCACTCCAGCCTGGGCAACAGAGTGAGATTCTAACTCAAAAAAACCCCCAAAAAACAAGAATGCAGATCTGATTTGTCTTAAAGTCTTCATGCTCTAGGTATTGTCGTGATGTTATAACAAGTATAGAAACTCAGCCTTCTCTGTTTGAAGGTTGACTCAAGCATATTCCAGTGGTCAAATTGTATGCATGTTGGGACGGGGAGGTGTCCAACCAGAGCTGGCGAGATCTGAGTGTATATTTGCTTTCAAGTAGATACACTGATTTTTTACATGCAACTAAATTTTACTTGTGCTGCCAGCATGTTCTATTGGTCTGGAAGGTCAGTAGCTGGTACCAGAGTTGGTACAATTTGTTTTTCATTGTTTGCTCTGGTTTCTGTGCTTTGTGAGGTCATTCAGTTGCACACAGTTCCTGCTTTCAGAAGTTGCTAGAGCGTCTCCCTTTGAACTTGGACTGTGACTTTTTTTGTATTTCCAGAAAGAATGCTGTTTAGGAGGGGGGTTAATTCTTGTTTTGTGCTCCTCTTCACCACTGTCAGAAAGATCCACTGTCGGAAGGTACAATGTTACTGTGGTATTTTTATTTGTTGTCTTGGGTGAGAAGCCTGCCAGTAGTAGCTCATGAGGTTATTCAGTCTCTGTAATAGGTTGTCACTTAGGCCTTAATGGGTGACTGGGGTGGGAGCGATTTCCTGGGCTAATAACTCTTATCTTGCTAAAGGTTGATTTTTCAAACCTTGAATGCTCATGATTAAATCCTAAACAAGAAAATATACATCTGAGGAAAGAACAAACAGTGGGATTTCTCTATGAGTATTGAGGAATCTAGTCCTTCACTAGGGAATGTGTGAACTTAAACTTGGGGCTAACAGAACATCAGACGTCTATGAGACTAAATAAAACTTACTTGTTACAGTGAATGGCATTGGGTAGTGTGTCTTTGCTAGGAAGAGAGCTTTGTGATAGGCAGTCATGAACTTTTATTTTTCATTATTTTCTTCAGATGCGCCCAACCATGTCTTTCAAACTCTAGACGAGTTGCCCTTTGCTTAGCTTTAAAAAAATTTTTTTAGATTTAGTAACTTTTTAACCTCCATTATTTTATCCATGCTTTATTAAGTGTCTGGGATTCTGATGATTAAATTATGCATTTTCTTTGAGGATGTCTATTTCCAGTAAAATGTGACTCTCCGATGAAGATTATAGAACTGACATATTTTTTGAAGCACTTGTTATGGTCTGAATGTTTGTGTCTCCTCAAAATTCATATGTTGAAATTCTACCTCTAATGGGATGGTTTTAGGAGGTGGGGTCTTTGGGAGGGTGATTAGATTATAAGAGCAGAGGCCCCGTGAATGGGATTAGTGCCCCTGTATGAGGAGACAGGATAGCCTGTTCTTTCTCTCTCTGTTCTCCACCATGGGAGAACACAGTGAGAAGACAGATGTCTGTAACCCAGAAAGTAGGCCCTCACCAGACACCAGATCTGCCAGCACCTTGATCTTGGACTTCCCAGCCGCCAAACTGTGAGAAATAAATGTGTGTTGTTTAAGCCACCCTGCCTATGGTAGTTTGCAATAACAACCTGAGCTAAGACATACTTTATTTTAGCAAAATAGCACTTGATTTGAAATTGTTTTCTCCTTGCCTTCACCTTCTCCCAAGTAGTTGTGGATATAATATAAAAAAAGAGAAACCAGGCTGGGCTTGGTGGCTCAGCCTGTAATTCCAGCATTTTGGGAGGCCTAAGTGAGCGGATTGCCTGAGCCCAGGGTTCAAGACCAGCCCAGGCAACTTGGCGAGACCTTGTGTCTACAATAAATCAAAAAATTAGTTGAGCATGGTAGCATGCACCTGTAGTTCCAGCTACTTGGAAGGCTGAGCCAGAAGGATCATCAGAGCCCAGCAGGTCGATCTGGGGTGGCTGTGAGCATGCCATTGCATTCTAGCCTGGGTGATGAGACTCCAACTCAAAAAAAGAGAAAAACCAAGCTAGCAATCACAACAACATAACGCTCTGACATGCTCTGAGTTTAATTTGCTTCTTATTCCTTGGTTGGGATTAGGAGAGAGAGTTTCTTGAGTGCTCACTGGAAATAGTATCTCCAGCTTTTGTTAATACCTATCTAAGGAAGTTTCTTTCCTCTTGATGTAATCATTTTTCACAGTATAGCTACCCCTGTGGCTTGTCTTGCTACATATATTGTTTAATCAGCCTGGCCTGCCTGGCCTAGGTGTGTTCAAATCTTGGGTGAACATCAAATGTCAACCTAGACAAGCAGGTTACACAGACACACACTTTTTTTTTTTTTTTTTTTTTTTGGTCAGTGCATTCATAATGTCTTTTCATTTGAGAAAAAATATGAGCTACCCTTATATTAAATATTAACCTAGGGTATGCACATCTACCTTGTACAAATTCATATTTATTTACATAAAAATAAAATTTTCAATGATAAATGCCATCCTCAGTAACATTGGCTTAACATTCGAAAGCTTTAATTTATACAAGTATTCTCTTAGCTAGTGAAAATGATTTATAAATACATATTTATTGGTAACTTTGTAGACAGTTTACAGACTTAAGCAGTGGACGTTTCTGCTCTAGTTCTGTTTCTTGGTTCCCGAGGTGTTCTGGGAGCCTAGCCTTCTTGGTTGATTGTGGGCTGAGGCTGGGGAAAGCTCTTGACTCTGTCGACACCTGTAAGGTTCTCTGCTCACCTCAAAGTAGGTCCAAGTGTCCCGTTCTAACATGCAACGTGTCTCTAACTGTTATGTTCTCTGACCCACCAAAATCGTTTCTCCTTCTTGTCTTCCACTGTAGCAAACAGCTTCACTCTCTTCCCCAGCGAGTTGGGGTTTCTGTTGTGCTTTCCCCTGCTCTTGAACCCATTCTTTCTTCTTCTGACTCATCTTGTACTCAAAGTCTGTGCTGCCGCATGTCTGCTAAGGGTTCTCCCCCTGGAATGTATTTCATCAGAATGATCATCCTGGGCTTCTGTGGTCTGTGCTCATGGTTACCTGGGTTTCCCCTGTTAAAACACAGCACACTTCATTGCTACTCCTTTGTTACGTATCTGCTTCGCCTGTTGGAATATATAACCTGATATCATGAGAGCAGGGACTTTGTTTACTGCTTTGGCTTCAGTGTCACGATGTGAGAGTGTTTTTTTGCTTTCAGTCCATTGAAATGTTTTTAATTTAATTAACTTATTTTTTTTAGAAATGGGGTCTCACTATGTTGCCTAGTCTGGTCTTGAACTCCTGGGCTCAAGCACTCTTCCTGCCTTAGCCTCTCTAGTAACTGGGATTACAGGACCTTGCCACCATTTTTGGCCCAGCCTAGTTTTGTTTTTTTGTTTTTTTTAATTGTGATTATTTTGTTCCTTTGTAGAAACTGTTACTGAAGAACAGGACCATGGTCTAGTAGAATTCCTTCATCCTTGAACTATTAGAAATATCAGTAATGCTATAATAGTTTTGGGCCTTTGGATTGGTACATTGTTGATTAGAAAGTAGAGTTGTAACAGGAACTAAATTGGTGTTTTCTTATTTCTGTTGAGTTCTGGGTACTAATAGATGGAAGGAAACTTGTACTAATAGATGGAAGGAAACTTTGCCCTGTAGAATTCACAGAATTGCTTGTGTAATTTGAGCAGGAGAGAGTAAAATCAGATGATGATAAACCATGGAGATATAAGTATCTCAAGTGATATCATCTGAATCACTCTGCTGGTACTCCAGCTGAATTTCAATAATATCTGTATATTCTATTTTTTAACCAATATGTGGCAAGGTAGTTGTGGTTAGAGATCTGCATGTCTGATTCTTGGGGAACCAGTTTCTCCATAAGCCTGCAATATCCGCCTTGAAAAATTATTTGGACATAGGATGGTGAAATCTATTAAGTATTTGGGGGCCCGATCATTCAGAGACTCAATGTGGGCCAGAAGAAGAAGAATTCTACCTCAGTAGCTGCTGCTAATTTACAAAAGGCGGCCTCATTTTAAGCAGAAGTCACTAGCAAGCAAACAAAATAGTAAATGGATTTATGTATCTGTTAAAGAAGCTCTCTGTTCTGTAACCCACTGGATCTCAATTTTTTTGAGTTCTAATCTCAGAACTTCTTTACACTATTAAAAGATATTTGAGGATCCCAGAGAATTCTTTGTTGGGGGGGGTTATAACTATTTACCATGATAGAAATTAAACCTGAGAAACTTTAAAAAAATCAGTTCACAATATAAAATATAACAAACCCATTACATATCAATGAAGAGACCATTTGTTATGAAAAATAACCTTTTCAAGACAAAAAAAAGTATGAGATGAATGTTTATTTTGCTGTGTATATATCTCTTTAATGATTTTTTTAAAATGAAAACTATTTTCCAAGTGAAAAAATGGTGAAAAGGATGGCATTGTTTTCCCTTTTTGTAAATCTGTTTCATAACCAGCTTTGATGGAAAATAGCTGGGTTCTCCTATCTGCTTCTGTAATCAGTATGTTGTGATAGATTGTTTTGATTGCAGTGTATGCAGAGGATCCAGCCTCAACAAATGCATGATTGTGAAAGGTAAGGGTATTGAGATAACTCTTTGAGATAGTTATGGATCGTTTTCCTTGATATTACATTAAAACTTGACAAGTGAAAGGTTAGGACAATATGGATTCTTAAACCATAACAGTGATCTTTTCTTACTCTGTTACATTACAATTCATTGGTCTGTCTTGCATTTTGAATAGGACAACCGAGGAATAGTTAAGTCAGTTATAATACAACCACATAGTGGGATATTTTGTAACCATATTGAAAAAGTATTTTTATTACAGATGAAATGCTTACATATGTGGTAAGTTAATTAATATGATCCCATTTTGCTAAAAAATGAAAGGAGGTATGTTTGTATTCGTTGAAAGAAAATATATCAAAATAGGGAATGATGAATGGCTCCTCACTCGTGGGTAATATTTTATTTATACTTTTTCGTATTTTCCAAACTTTGTATGACCAGCACATCCCTTCTAAAATCAGAGCAAAAAATAGAAACAAGTATATCTGTTAAACTGTTTTCCTCATCCATAGGTTGCCTTCTACATGTAAAACCCTAATATTTACAAGATCTGTTTTAACCCCTCAAGTTTTTATTTCACAGACTAATGTCACCTTTCTGAGACTGTTTTAAGCTTCGTACGTTTTCCCCTTTATTTGAATAGTGATTTATTGATTTAGTAGAGACGCTTTAAGACTTATTCAAGAAAAGTTGCCCGACTTGACTTTCCACATATAGCAGAGACATAGTTTGCTTTTTCTCATTTCTGTTGTGGCTGGGGCAAGCACTATTTCTTATCTAAGTAAAATGGCAGGAAGATGTTTTGTCCTACCGTGATAATAGAGCCACTCTCATAGTTGAGAAATGACCTGGAAATTAGCATGCAGTTCACTGGTGAGTTATTGTTTTGCCAGTGGTATGAGTGTTACATATTTCTCTTCACAGTTTTGTGACTGGAAGTTGGTGTGTTTTCAGAAATGCAAAGGGCAGCTCACATCTGGGGATTAGTTCCCTGCTAACCCCTGGATTTAGAAAGGATGTTTACCAACTATTGATGTGGCTGACGTGGTATTGTCGTAGAGGATTGCCCTTCCAGACTTTTGTCCTCTGCTTGTGGACAGGAATCCAAATGCGATAATGGTCTGTTTTCCTGAAAATGGAGGAGTTTCATCATGTTCATATTACATGTCTTGTGATATAATTAAGTGATTATTAAGATGTCTTCAGAAGCTACAGAGCATCCGCAAAACAGGAAATTAGTAGCTTTGCATCCACCACTTACCATGGCAAAGCAGAGAACATCATCACTTTGGCATTTCCAGCCAAATGTATGGTTCCGTGGCTTTAGTGAACATATCATGCCTGTGACTCTCAGGTTCTATAATCTCTCCCAGGACGGTTTACAAAGACACAGCTCCCTTTGAAGTGTGAACTGTGATGGAAGACTACTTAATTGTGTATTCTAGTATTGTTTTGCCTTAAAAGGCCCTTCTGTCCTCTGCATAAAAAAATTGAGAATATCTTGGGCAACACCGATGGTTAATATCATTACATTTGGAAACATTCTCATTTAATTTCCAGCAGATTTTATGAGTTGGACCTTTTAGAGGGTAGAAAATGCACTCCAGGTATAGCTAGTACTTTCTTCTTTTTATTGTGGAAACCACTATTTACAGTTAGTGATTCCTTGCTCTGGTAAGTGTCTTTGGTGTAGTAGCCAGTGCTTGGAAGGATTTGCAGATCTAAATAAGGAAGGGGAAGCGTTATTATTATTGTATTACCATAACCACAAACTGCGGGGGCCTTGTAGCCTTGCCTCCATGTGGGATTGAGGAGGGTGAAATCTGGAAGCCTTGCCATAATCGTGCTGCTGACCACATTGCCCACCTTCCCTCTCTGCTACGGTCTGTCCCTGCCTGCCACAGGCCTCTGTTTGCTGCTCACTGTGCCAGAAGCTCTTTCCCTCCATAGCCCATGGCTCGCTCCCTCACTCATTCAGATCTTTGCTCAAATATCCTCCAGGTGTGTGCTCTCTCCTTTGCCAGGTCTTCTGTAAATACCCACAATAACTCAGCCTGTCACACCTGTATGTTTCCTCTAGTACTTATTTGATTTGATATTTCAGTTTGTTTCTCTGTGGTCTGGCTGCCCCTGCATGCCAGCTTCACGAGGACAGGGGCTTTTTTTCTTTCTATGCTAAGTCCACATTGTTGGTAATAGTGCCTGGCACTTAATAGACACAGGCTAAATACGTGATGAACTAATGGAAGAATGTATTCACCAGATTCTCTCTGTGGGTGACTGTAAACAAGATGACATTTGCTTTGCAGGTGTCCCACTTCCTTCTAAAGACAGAGAATGATGGCTTGTTCTGTTGCGGCTTGACTCAGACAGGGCAACACACTGTGCCTGACATACAGTTGACAGTCAGATGTTTAGAGAACAAGATTACAGTTGGACGACCAGATAGTTGGCTGTTTATGTTCATCCCTGTCATTGGCTTCCAGAACAAAAATGTGCTCTGTAGGAGAAAAAAATGTGGGCAGGAGAAGCCCAGGGAGGTTGCCGGGAAGCAGTTTTGAATTTCTGATTTGTAAATATTGGGACTTTGCCATAATTGGGACTTTGGCATGATTTTGATGCTAGAAATGGAAGAGGTATGAACCACCTCCAGTAGGTTCTTGTGAAGACTGTTGGTGTATTAGACATTTACCATAGACTGAATCAGAGACATGGATTTAAAAAAATAGGCAGCTTTTATGCCTAAAACAGTTTCCATCACACCTTTGTTCTTCTCAGGGACTTACCCATGTGTCTCTTACTGACCACGTCAAGGTGAACCACGTCTGATTTCAGAGCTCTGTGTTAACTGCTCATTCTACCTGTGCTGTCTTATTTTCTGCATTTACCTGGCGAGTCCTCCCAGACTCAGTCAGACTGATTCCTCCACTGCTTCTCCCATCTCTAGGTCATCTGTGCTCCTTAACATATCCTGCTAAATCATTGCTGGCTCTGCCTGGCCACACCGTGTTTTATGGCTTGCTTCCATAGCGCTTTCACACTGTAACTAATCTATTTTTTCTACTGCCTTATACTGCTTGGTTCTTAATAGTATGTGATACAGTAAGTTCGCTACATAGAAATGAGTTTCATTCCAAGAGCAGTCGTCAGTCCAATTTGTTAGTAAGTCCAACAAGTTAGCCTAACACAGTTGGCTATACATCACTGCTGCTTTTGCATTTGCTTCTGGACATCCTGGGCTTGAAATAAAGATACTGCGTTTCTGTACTCTATATAGTACTATACAGAACACAAAAACCACAACTATTTGTAGAGGGTGCATGCACATGACAATGTACACCAGACACAGGAACTAACTTACATGATAGGACATGTGAACACATGTTCACATCTTTGAAAGTTTGCAACTTTCGAAAGCAGAGATTAAGAAAAAGGCTTTCATGCAAATACAGTTGAGCCTTGAACAACAAAGGTATTAGTTGTACTGACCGAACCCCTGTACAGACGAAACTTATAGACTACTGACCACTGGAAGTCTTACTGATAACATAAACTGTAGATTAACACAGATTTGATATGTTATATATGCTATGTACTATTCTTATGATAAATGCTATTTTAAAAGTTTGCAACTTGAAGTTTTGTATGTAGGGGACTTACGATGTTATGTGATATTCATATGTTGCATATCTTGGTTTAGTTTTTACAAAAATACCAAACACTTTTTTTTTTAAGTCAGTGTCTCATGCTGTCTGTCATCCAGGCTGGAATGCAGTGGCACAGATCATGGCTCACTGCAGCCTCAACCTCCTGGGCTCAGGTGGTCCTTCTGCCTCAACTTCCCAAGTAGTTGGGACTACAGATATATACAACCATGCCCAGCTAATTTTTTTTTTATTTTTTGTAGAGAGGAGATCTCAATATGTTTCCCAGGCTGCCCTTAAGCTTTTGGGCTCAAGTAATCCTCCCTTCTTGGCCTGCCAAAGTGCCAGGATTACAGGCATGAGCCGTCTTGCCAGGTCTCACACACTCTTCAAAGGGATATTGTATATATTTTATTTTCCTTAAGCCTGTAATGGGCTTTTCCAAATGGAAAAAAAGAAGAAGAAGAAGAAGAAGAAGAAGAGAATAAATAAGAGACTCAGACTGCTAATGAGACAGACTTTAGTCTTGGAACACACATAGGGGCCGCTGAGCAAATACTGTTTGAGATTCTGGATCTAGAGTAGAGCAATGTACTGTGTGGTGCCTGACACGCTGGTTGTGATGAGATTGGGCAGGCAGGCGTTTTGTGTTTATTAATCTAGAGATGTATGAAAAATCAAGAGACTCAGAAGGAGGATGTTGAGGTTGATACTAGTATAAGTCGCTCCGCATTTAGAGAAGGCTCTTACCAGTCCTTTCAACACAATCCTACACCACAAAATAAAAAAGTCCCCCAAGAACTGAATGAGTTGCCATGGGCTCATGGCTCACAGCACTTAAGATGGCATTGGAATTGCTTAGGGGACCCTTTTTAGTTGCTGTTTTAATTTTTTTTTTTTTAATAATAGGAAACCTGGTATGGTTTCCTCTAGAGCGGAGACCTGGTGAGGGCAGACCTGCCCGCATTGTTCACCGCCTGTCTCTGGTACTCAGGTCTCAATGAGGGCACAGCTGTGTTCTGGAAGGCTGGCTGCATGGGTAGGCGTCTGGTTCACATGCTTGGTCTTGGGGATAGGGGAGGAGATGAGGAGAGGAACCAGGTGGACCCGGGGCTCTTGCAGTTCTTCCCAGCCTGCCCCTGGGCATGGTTATGCTGAGGCACTGACCATGGTATACTTGTGGCCGATCATTACCCCTGTAGTGTAGTTAGATACCGGGTTTGTTAGAAGTTCCTCAGGTGATTCTGGTGTGCCAGGGTTGAAAGCAACAGTTGGGCAGCATTGGAAGAAAACGGAGGTCAACTTCAGCCAATTGGTTCATTTGGAAACAAAAGTCAACAAGGCCTTTTGGGGATGTATAATTTTGTTATGTTTTTTGGACCCCACCCAACTCAGTTGTTGAAGCTTATTTTTTTCTTGATTTGAAGTTTTGTTTTTCTCCTGTGTTTTTGTCTACTAATTTGGGCCCTCCTTCACATTGAACTCTTGGATCTAATAAGAATTCAAGCTTACCGGACTTTTTTATTATACCTGGCAGAACATGTTACTAGGATGTTGATGTGTTGTAAAAAAATCAGCCACGCCTCTAGGTGGTCTCCAGCCCTGCGCACTAGATCTAGCAAGCCCTTCCTCAGCTTCCCACCCAGCTCCCAGTTTTCCAGACCTCCTGCATCCACTGGAGGTATAGCCATCTCTCTTCCTGGATTCTTCTGGAAGTCACCATCCGCTTTTGATCATTTTCTAGAAAGATCCTGGAGTTACTTCCTTTTTTATACCTCAGGGTAAAATAATGGTGACTTATTTAACTTTTGACTTCTAAAAGCTAGAGAGAGCAAATTGGAGTTTTGAAGGGTGTGTGTGTGTGTGTGTGTGTGTGTGTGTGTGTGTGTGTGTGTACACACACGCGCACACATGCGCACATGTGCTTGTACACACACAGGAAAGACACATAGTTATGGGCGGTGTCATGAATTCCAAAGCCTAGAGGTGCATTTAATGGGGGAGCCCAGGGACGTGTGAGGACACTGGGGGACAGGGAGGGCAAGTTTAGGAGCCAGGAAGGAATGACCTGGACTCAGGTAGAGAGGGTCAAAAGATGAATTTAGTATTTTTCTGAAACATTTTTTGAAGTGGTTTGCCTGGCTACAAAACAGGAAGAGACAGCTCTTCCTCATCTCTCCTTCCTTCTAGCCCAGGGTCTCCACTGGCAAAGAGTGAAACAGCATAGTAGCAAAGAACTCACACTCTGGCATCCCATCGACCTGACTGAGTATTGTCCTGGCTCCTCTAGCTGTATAACCTTGGGCAGGTTGCTGATCCCCGAGGCTACTCCTCTGTCAATAAGGATATGAATACCTCCCTTGTAGAACTGTTGTGAAGGTTAAATGAGATGAAATACCAGTGATGAAATCAATGCCTGGATCATAGTGGGCACTCAAATGTTAACAGGTAGTAGCAGTAGTATTTCCATAGTTTTCAGGAGCTGGACCATCATTGTTAATGCTTTTCATGTTATCAGTTTCAAACAATTAAATAACTAACAATCCCATTTTAATGAAGAGATTGCAGTTGAGCATAGACCCAACCAGAGTGGGTATTTAGAAGGGAGAAGTAGACTAGAAATTAATTTTGCCTGAGACTCATGGCCAATTTAGTTAAATGAAATTGTTTATGGACTGGCACGAGGTGTGAGAAGCAGGCCCAGGTGAGATCAGGTAGGGAGTGAGGACCCTGCCAGGGCTCTGGGAAGCTATTGGGTGAGACCTGACATAATCCCTTAGGAAGAAAGTCAATTAGTGTGTGTTTCCCGCTTTAACATTTTCCTTTTCAGTAAAGACAGGGTGGGCACTGCTTTTGTTTTAGGCACAGCACTGTTAGTATCTGGGTGTCTTTGAGAAATGGCAGTGCCAAGGTGGCCTTCCAGATCCTTCCCCTGGGATCCCACTGCAGGCTGAGTTGTGAAGCCAGGTGTGACTTGTAGCCCCGGCAGGTCATGCAGGTCCCACGTGAGGGGCAACAGCCCAGGGCACACGGTATGCGCCAGTCAAGTCTGGAGGAGGTACACAGCTTTGTTTGTGCAGAGCAGAGCTCTTATTAGGTCAGGCCTGTGACAGGCATGAATGTTATGGCCCGGGCCGATGTCTGGCGTGCTGAGTGCTGACGGGTGTATTTCTTTTTTCAACCACGGAATCCTGGCTGAGCCCTGAACAACCCAGAAGCTCTGCTATCAGCACTTCCAGATCGTCTGTGCATTTGGGAGTAGTCACCGTGGATGACTTTCTCCATTGTATATTTCTGCTATCAAATGACTGGTCCTCAGATCGGTTGGTTCTTACGACAGGAAGGACATGACTAGGGCTCTTCAAAAAACTCATTTTAAACTAATCATTAATAGTCGATGGGACTCTTTTTTATATTGAGTATTCAGAAAGGAATGTCATGCTCTGTGACTGCAGCCTGCCTCTCCTCTGCTTGGTCACCTCCCAAGTTCTGAGCATCCCAGACACAGCATTCGCAGGGCAACACTGCAGGCACAATTTCACTTGGGTCCCTGGGGTCATCGGTCTCTTTGGAGTCACCTTGTTAACTTGTATTATAGCTGCAGACAGGTAAAAACCAGGTTCATCGTGTTTCCCCTTTTGGGGGGTATGCAGGTTTGAAAGACCTGTGACACATAACTTGATTGCCCTGTCCAGTATAGTGTGTGTATCTGTCTGTCTGTGTGTTTCTGTGTCTGTGCGTGTTTGTTTGTGTCTGTCTGTGTGTGCACGTTTGTGTCAAAGAAGGTCAAGTTTAGAATTGGACAGTCCTGACTAGTGAGGACCGTCTAGTTTAGGGCATAGGTGAGGACACTTTGACCCCAAGGGCGGAGTCACTTTGTGAAGGCACAAATTCTGTGGGGTGCCAGAGCTTGGATCAGGCCAGGCATTTCTGACATTTGGACCTGTGCCCTTTGACAGAGCCATCCTGTTCAGTTAATTGTAAAGAAAATGGTTCAGTAGCAGATGTAATGAGGATGCAAGTGACACCCATTACTCCAAGTCACTGAATCGAATCGTTTCATCTCTGCAGTGAGCATTTGAAAAGAAAACAAAATTTGTTTCCTGCTAATGCGGTGGAAACAGACCTTATTTTAAAAAATAACAGTGAGGAAAATAAAATTAGATTAAAGACAAATAAAATGTTAGTCTAGGATACTTTGTATGTTTGTTTTATAACCAGACATTACATTATAATATCAGTGGGAGTATGACTCCAAGTTCATAATGTCATCAGTGCTTAATTTAATTAAAATAATAAATGCCTTTGTAAATCTGCTTTTGTTAGGTCATATTATTTACTCTGATAGGCAGTTTCATAATCAGTTTTTTTCTTAAGGTAAAAAACAAGTATTAATTTTAATTAATTTAAATAATCTCTTCCAATTATTAAATGACTTTATAATAACAATGTCTGCTCTCTGACATAAATAAATTCAGTGTATATCATTTAGACATGGGTGCTAAGTCTTTTTTCTAAGTGAAGATTATGACTTTGGTCATAAATCCCTCTGCTTTGAGAAAGTACTTTTTATAATAATTAGTGGTATATCCTTAATGTAAAACAGGGAGCTCAACTGCTTAATACTAACCTGAGTAGGCATTATCGTGACAACTAACAATTTAACAACAGAGCACATACTCACAGAGTTATTCTATATTTGATTTAAACATTACCTTGATTCAGTTATTAGGTGATGGTGTATTATTGGCATGTGTTTCATCCACCTGGTTACGTGAACTTTGTTGATCTGCTTTGTTATTTTCACTTCGCAACCTGTCAAATGCTTCCATTTACCCACTTTTTTTGGTTAAGGATTAGAA
The DNA here is from genome assembly GCF_000164805.1 of Carlito syrichta. Taxonomy (NCBI): domain Eukaryota; kingdom Metazoa; phylum Chordata; class Mammalia; order Primates; family Tarsiidae; genus Carlito; species Carlito syrichta. The sequence goes on from NW_007252320.1 coordinate 636,960, forward strand.
AGATGACCAGGAAGTAAAGGGAGAATGTAACCCTGTTTTGAAAAATTCTGTCGAAACATATTAGCTACTTGGTACTGCTGCTTCCTGTTTCCAAAACCAAAGTTTATGCAGTCCTACACACCCTCGTGAGATTGTTTATTGCCTTAAGCAGAATTCCTGGCATATTCGAGGCCCTTGCCCGTCTTAGTTCTGCCAGATCCCCAAGCCCCAACTGGTCCGATCCGTCTCACACCCACAATACCGGCCTCCATTCCTGTCCTGCCGCCATTCTCTGGGTGATAGAGACCTCTTTGGGTAAATAAGTTTAACCTGATGGCTGTTCCAGAACATTCCTGCCACCCAGTCTGAGTCCTGGCCCTGATGGTTCTCTGCCTGTCATTGCCTTGGCTTTGAATTAAGCCTAACAGCTTTGTCCTGTCTGACCAATGTTAGACACCCTTCCTTTAGTAAATACACTAATGGTAGGTGCCATATTACTCATACTTACAGCATTTATAAACCAGGTCCTGTTAACCTAAGGTCAGTGAAAAGCTCTTTGTGAGGGAAATGTGTTGGAGGGATGGGGCAGTTGGAAGGAAGAGGAAAACAATAAAAACTTTTAATTTTTATCTTACTCTGAATAGGTGAGGCCGGCTTACCTGAGGTAGCTTGTGAGTAGCCTATATATATTATATATTACATATTATCTCTTGTATCTCACATATGGTAATGAACCTTTTATGAGAGGCCAGAAGTGTCAATCCATACAGCAAGACTGGGAGGAGAAGTCAGGCTGGGCTCTGACGGCAATGTGAACCCCCAAAAGGATTTTGAAATGAGTCAGCCTTATGTTTGTATTCCGGCTTTCCTGTGATTAATTGTATGAATTTGGACATGTTTCTTAGCCTCTGTGACCCTCAGAACCTATAACTCAGAGTGTTGCAGAAAGTCTGTGAGATAATGGATGTGGGCGGTTAGGACTGCCCAGCCCACAGCTAATATTTATTGAGTGATTATTTTCATTGTTGAACTAAGGTCAGCTAATAGGTAGCCGAGCCGGGCTGAGTTTCTCAGACTCTGAGGCTTAGCCTCTTCCTAGATTCCATATGATGACTGCTGCCCCGTGTCTTTTTGTCAGGAAGAAAAATAGGTCAATTCTTTGTGTCTCCTCTACTGTTTTTTGCCTAGTTTTTGTGGTGGGGATACATGGCCTTTGCCTGTTTGGTTCCGGGTCTCTGCAGCTGGAGAACTTCCTTCTACCTACTGTTGACTCCAGCTAAGGGTGTGGAATTTTGTTCAGCTTCTTAAAAAAATTCTACAAATAGAATTATTGTTTTGGTATTTAACAGATACTGTACTATTAACTGAGTTACACTGTAGGGGTTTTTTTTTTTAAGGAAAATTCAGTTGAAGCTAATTTCATTTTATTTGTGAAGAGAGAATCTATTGAAAATGCTTTAAAATATTTTAATAAGTGGGGGAAAATTACTTTCTCAGTCATCTTCGTTTCTCAGTTTTCATCATAGCAGGGGAAAAATGATCTAACTATGAACAAACATAATTCTTGAAGTAATCTTTAATTTGTATTTTCTCCCTTATTCGCACATAGATAAAAAGATTTGAGATGATTATTTAACAGTTGGAGTAACAAAAGCTTACAGATGAGGCAGGAGAGAGCATGACGACTCAGGATCAGTAATATTAGCCCACATAAAACTTTTTGAATATTTTCTCTTTGGAAGGGGTGATAACAGCTGGTAGACAGCAGCTCATCCCAGTTATAGTACTGTTAGATGTTTTCATGTGCTTTCACTAGCCTTGAGAACACTGCAAAAGTATCGTGGCAAGTTCAAGTAAGTGAATTAGGTCAGAATTTTTCAAGCCGCCGATCAGTCCATTAGTGGGTCATGAAATCAGTTTAGTGGGTCACAACAAAGTATGACCAAAGAGTGAAATATTGAGCGTATCGGAGTGTACAGCATGTCATAAGGGCTACATATTGCTTCTGGAAACTTGTACTTTATCTGTTTTCATTATAGGGTGTGTGTGTGTTTGGGGTCACTATATATAAATAAAGTGTGTTATAGACTGAAAAGTCTGGGATATTTTAGAAAGTTTATTAAAGTTTTTTAGAACAAGTCTGATCGTGCATAGAAGAAAATTGCTTACAACTGAGTCTTTTCTTAGCTATATTTCCAGCACCATCTGAGTAGATTCATGGTGACCCTTTTTTAGGGTTTAGGACTTTGGTCATCACAGTGCCATTGTTTCACAATGTATTCCTTACTTATGGTTCCCACTGAGATCTTCCTGCACATCATGTCTCGGTGGGAGAGTCACACAAAGCCAAGCCAATTGTCACATATACAGTTACTCAGAGTGGATATGATCATACAGACTGCAATTTTCAAATTAAAAATGTGTTTTTATTTCTTTTGTGGTTGTCTTTTTTTCTCTGCACTAAATATAATAGCTCCAGGTCCTGAACGCTACCAAGTATGGCAGAAGGTAGGTCTCTGAGAGGCTGTGTTGCAGAAGTGGATGGGAAGGGAGGGCAGTTCAACCTCTGCAGAGCTGAAATACGAGAAACTGGCATCTCAGCCCACCAAGAAACACAGGGGAGCTTTGGGAGAATTTGGTAAAGCAAAAAGCAATAGGAAGAACAGCTGCTGTTAATCAGAGGCTTCTCCTGCAGAAAAAGAAAAAGAGATTCCTTAACATTGGTGCTAATATGTTATCAAGCATAACAATTTTGGGAGGCAGGAGTAAAAATTTTATTTAAAAAATTTTTGTTTTAGATTCAGAGGTACAAGTACATGTTTGTTACATGGGCATATTGTGTAGTGGTGGGGTTTGGGCTTCAAGTGATCCAGATATTGAGTAAGGCATAACAGTCTTTAATTTTAGTAATACAGAGATGTTTTTCCATAGCTGATACATTTTTTAAATGGAAAAGAAGGTTTATGACGTCAAGTCTGAAGATTCATACAAAATTAGGAAAATTCTGTCCTTCCTAATTAACATGTCTCATGTATCATTGGGTCCATTTTCTATTTCTATTGTAAGCTGAAATGTAAAATCTTAGATAAATTGTACTCACAAATACTTGGAATCTTATTCAGTTTGACATTTGTAAGATTTCAAGCCAAGACAATTTATTTCCAGATTTTGTTCTTTGAACTCCGAATTGCCTTGACAAACTTTTCAAAGAATTGTCTCATTTTTCATGTCTGTTTTGCACCATTTTACTTAAAGTACTTAGTCCATTTCAGAGGGTAAAATTATCCTACTGTAATTAAGCTTTTCAGATTAGTTTTTTTAAGGCATAAGGGAAGTAGTTAACTATCATGATACGTCTGTAGTTTCTTATTAGAGAATTCTTTTATAGTTGTTCTTCCGGAAGCGATTAATGATTTCCTTTATAACCAGCTGTCAGTAAAAGACAAGTTTTCATTATGAATGGATTGACATATCTTTTTCCTTGTCCTTTTCATTTAAATAAAGTAACTGGTAGCTCCTATTTGTGTGAAGTTAAAAACAGGTACAAAACTTAATAAAGTTCTGAACTTTGTGATAAGAGCTGTGAAGGAAGTCAGAGCAGATGGGAAATTTCTGGATGCTAAGTTCTTGGGTAATGAATCCTGTTGCAACAAAAGAAATGAAACCATTTATAACTTGGGTAATTTCAGGGAAAGAAGCAGGGTTCTCCATTTCATGTGGAACTGGTATCAGGCAGAACATTTACTTAAGAGTTGACCCCCTTTTCTGTTCCTTCCCTTAGTCACTACTGCTGGAGTTAAGTCTCTTGATGATGTGTTGAGACTTGGACAAACATTATTTGGCCATAGTCTTATTAGGTAGTAACAGATTTGAATGAAATGCCATGAACTGTTGGGCGTGAGTAGCCTGATGGATGTACTGGTCCTTGGGGCAAAAGTTCTAAGACTGGTAGCCTAGGACTTAGGACCAGCAGACTCAGAGGTAGGTATCTGGTGTTCACAGACTTGGGTTGGCGGAAGAAGGAGGGACTATTCAGACTTTAAGAGAGAGAGAGAATTTACTTGAGGATGGAAACTACAGCACAAACATGAGATGATTGCAGTAGTCTTAAATGATCTTTAAAAGCATCCTGCTTGAGTGAAGATGAACCAAGTCACTTCTGTAGGATCTGGATTATGGCTGATGTCTCTGTTTCTCATCACTAAAAGTGATTATTTCTCTGAGACCTCTTTTAACCCCAGAATTATATGAATTTTTGAAATCTTGAAAATCTTGTAAAACAGTGAGGCTCCGTCCCATTCTCATAAGAAAAAAAGTATTGTTTTATAGACATTGTGGCACCTGATGTCTGGTTATTTGAAGGCAGGCTCCTTGTTTTCAGGCTTTTGTCATTCTGTGTTCCTTGTTTGCCAAGTATGATTCTGTCATTTTCCTCCTTTCTACTTTTGGAAGTTTTCTTGTGCCTGTTACTGTCTGTACAGGTAGTCAGAGGCTTCAACTCAGCCCCGAAGGGAGATCGCTTCCAGTTTCTGGATTGGGGTGTGCTGTGATGGGGTGGCTGAGATATCTGCCCATGCTGAGTGAATGGCCTCATGGAGCCAGGGGTGCCTTGTTTTTGTTTTCCCCTCTGCAAGGCAGTGTGGGAAAACGGGAAGGCCTGGCATCTTAGAATGACAAGCCTCTGAGGGAGTTGAATTAATATGCAGAGTTCAGGCAGAGAAAGTTAAGAGTTGGTGTAGCTTACTTCCTTGCTCCAGTGCCCACACCCACTTCAAATGCGTTTACCTTTGAACTTTTGCCCAAACCCTTAGTTTGAAAAGGGAGGTTTCCTATAAAGGGGGGTTCTAAGCCCTAAGGCTTAAAGGGCTTCCATTTGAAAGTCTCCCATCTTGGTTACTCATGGCAGCTTTCATTTTAGGTGCTGTGAATAAATAAACACTTCTAAGGAATGATCATTGCTTTTGTTTCCCCTTCAGCTTGGAGGTGAGATCCACTGTAGCTAAATGAGGGTCCTGATAAGGAGGTTGGTGTGCCTTGGAGGGCAGTTGAGTTTAGTATGTTTCTTAGTTTGTTCAGGCTGCTAGAACAAAATGCCATACACTGGGTGGCTTAAACAGCAGATATCTATTTTCTCACAGTTCTGGAGGCTAGAACCAGATCAAGTTGCCAGCAGACTGAGTTCTTGATGAGGGCTCTCGTCCTGGCTTGCAGATAGCAGCCACCTTCTCTATGTGCCCTCACATAGCATGGGTGGGGGGCAGGGGCAGGGAGAGAGATTGAGAAAGAGCGAGCTCTGTTCTCTCTTCCTCCTCATATAAGGACACGAATCCATCATTGGGGCTCCAGTCTCATGACCTCATTTAAACCTAATTACCTTCCAAAGATCGTACCTCCAAATACTAACACCCTGGAGATTAGGGCTTCAACGTAAGAATTTTAGGGGGGCACAGTATTCAGTCTATGAGAGAGAGAGAGAGAGAGAGAGAGAGAGAGAGAGAGAGCGATAGAGAGACAGAGACAGAGAAGGTGTGTGTGTGTGTGTGTGTGTGTGTGTGTGTGTGTGTCAGCGTTGATTATCAGACCGAGCTTGGTGGCTCATGCCTGTAATCTCACACTTTGGGAGGCCAAAGTGGGAGGGATACTTAAGCCCAGGAGTCTGAGACCAGCCTGGGCAACATAGGAAGACCTTGTCTTTACAAAAAAATAAATAAAATCAGTCGGGTGTGGTGGCACATGCCTGTAGTCCCATCCACACCTGGGACCTGAGTCCTGGAAGTTGAATCTGCAATGAGCCATGATCATGCCGCCGTGCTCCAGCTTGGGCAACAGAGTGAGACCCCTACTCAAAAAAAAAAAAAAAAGTTGATTGTCCACCAGACAGCCATTGCTGTCTCCTTGTCACTGCTCTCATGCCAGTTGCATTTTCCCAGCAGCCTTTGTAGCGGGGGTGGTCACGTGACAATGTTCTGGCTAGTGAGGCGAAGGAAGTCCCCCAGGGGCTTCTGGGAGTGCCTTCCTCCCAGGTGAAGAGAGGGCTGTCCATGCCTTCCCTGCCTCCTGTGTGTGGGGCTGCCGAGGTGGGCTGGCCCGAGGAGAGCCCATGTCCTTCCTGACATCAGGAACTCTGGAGCAGCCTTGCTGTTCAGCTGCAACGTCCCTGTGGGAGCTGGAGAGGAGCCCCCGTGGCTTGCAGCCATGGCTTGGTCCCCACACTCACAGCATCCTCTCTGACGTGGTCTCCAAGGGAAACCCTTCCTCCCTCCAGAGTTGGCAGGAGGTATGGTCAGAGGATCGTCTCGTCTCTGAGGTTTTTTTGTGCCTCCTGCCCAGGGTGTCCATGTCACAGTGCGTGCTCGTCTCCTCTGAGCTAGGAGCTTTTAGATGTCGGGGACCATGTCCCACTCCCCTCCAGGTCTATGGGGCCTGGCCCGTTCTCACATGTGGAGGGTCACGCTGCACGTCAAAGGAAACCAGTGTGTGCTCTGGTTCTGGTCTTGCCAACACCTGTTGGTTGACTATTTCTCTCTTGCTTTTCATGTCTCCATAATAAGCCTGGATATTTGTTCACAGAAAGCCCACGAGGTAGCCTGAAGAGGGGTAAGTGGGAAAACAGACTTTAATTAAGAGCACCTGGGCTGTGTAAATAGCTGCTCTCCAGGGCTTAGTTAGAGACAGACAGCCCTCCAAAGACTCAGATGGAGACGCGCCTCAATCCTCAGACTAATTTTTCATTATGGAAGCAGAAATCAAGTAAAAGCCAACTTATATTCCTTTAATTATGGAACGTTTTAACCATACAGAAAAAAACACATGATCATAACCATTGTTTCTGGCATAAAGTTCTTTTTTACTTTCTTTTTAAGAGTGACAAATGAATTTTTCCAGACATTTAACTGTGCAGTGTTTCAAAAGTGAAATACAGGTTGAGCATCCCAAATCCAAAATCCAGAGTCTTCCAGAATCCCAGATTTTTCAGCCCTAGGATTGTAAAGGAAATGCTCGTTGGAGCATTTTAGATTTCGGATTTTGGGAAATATTTCAAATATTCACAAATACTCCCAAAGTGGAAAAAATCTGAAACACTTCTGCACTTTAATAAGTGATGCTCATCTGTAGTGAGTGCGTAGTTGGAAGTCAGAACACATTCTTCCAGCGAAGCAAACCTATCTGACACACAATATGGTCGACATACAGAGATTTGAGATGAAAAGCCGTAAAACGATAGGATTGCTGGCTGTCATTTTACCACTAAGGATACAGAGGAGTGGTAAATCAGATTAGATTGTGGACCTTTTTTGTTGAAGGTGCTTTCTCTGCTACCACACGTTACTAGCACTAGTTGCCTTATTAAGGCAGAGTTTCAAATTTCGTCATCCAGAAACCACTAGGAACACATGCAGTTACAGAGAAGTTGGCTTCATTTAGCTTTGTATCAGCAGGGACCAATGTCCCTGGAAGACCTGGGGATTATCTTGGAAAGGAAACCTGAGGCTGTGCTTGGACTGAATGATTTGAAGTTGGGATTAGGGAAATGGGGCCAGATCTGGGTTGCATGTGGTTGGGAAGCAGGCACAAATCAGTGATTGGGGAGTTTAACAATTTTTTTTTTTGAGTTGGAGTCTCACTCCGTTGCCCAGGCTGGAGTGCAGTGGCATGCTCACGGCCACCCCAGCGTCAACCTGCTGGGCTCTGGCAATTCTTCCACCTAAGCCTTGCAAGTAACCAGAACTACAGATGCATGCTACCATGCCTGGCTAATTTCTTATTTATTGTAGAGACAAGGACTCACCAAGTTGTATGGGATGGTCTCGAACCAGCTGGCCCAGGCAGTCCACTCACCTCGGCCTCCCAAAGGGCTGGGATGACAGACTGAGCCACCGAGCCCGACTGACAGTTTTTATCTAGGAGGCAGGTAGTTAACATGGAATCAGAGTGGCCATTTAATAAAGAATTCTTGGCAATCACACACGTTAGTGAGAAAATGGGGCATCTGGTCATTTTTGTGGTGAGAGTATGGGCCCATCTGTGTGCTGTTCTGAGCACTCTTTACATTCTGATGGGAGTACCAGCAATGAGTTGTCAGTAAAATCGGTCTTTACTTCTCTGGTGTCAGTAGGGCTGATTTCATTTGTTCAACAATGTACTTAATTTTATATCTGAAGTGAGTATGTCTTAGTGGTCATTGTTTTTAAACATTATACTTGCTCAGTGGTTATATCTTAAGTTAAAAAAAAAAAAAAAGCACCCGGGCGTGGTGGCTCAAGCCTGTGATCCCAGCACTTTGGGAGGCCAAGGTGAGGGGATTGCCTGAGCCTACGGGTTTGAGAATAGCCTGGACAACTTGGCAAGACTGCATCTCTACAATCAATCAAAAAATTAGCCGGGTGTGGTAATGCGCGCCTGTAGTTCCAGCTACTCAGAAGGCTGAGGCAGAAGGATCGCCTGAGTCCAACAGGTCGAGGCTGCGTGTGGCTGTGAGCAAGCCCCTGCACTCCAGCCTGGGCGATGGAGTAAGACTCCAACTCAAAAAAAAAAAAAAAAACTTATTAAAAAATATTAGCTGGGTGTGGTGGTATGCACCTGTGGTTCCAGCTACTTAGAAGGCTGAAGCGAAAGGATTACCTGAGCCCAGCAGGTCGAGGCTGCGGTGGCTGTGAACAAACCACTGCACTCTAGCCTGGGCGATGGAGTAAGACTCCAACTCAAAAATAAATCAAATGGATAGTTTTCTCCTACCTTGAGAAACTTAGGGAAAAAAAAAAAAATCATCGTAATAACTTTGTCCTATGCTTAAATTTGATGTGGAAGCAGATAAAACTGTGGTGGTGTTACTAAAGTATACTTACAATTGAAACATATCTTTATGGTTCTCAGAGGTGCCATCCAGTTATTGATCAAGAGGTAATGTTCATGGTGTGTTAGTTGTAGTGCCAAAAGCACAAAGTGTCAAATCAGTAGAAAATGTGGAAAATCAATTAAAAGACTTTAGGAGAACAATCGGATGTAAGAGAGGCAGTGTGGGATGGTGAAGCGTAGAACAGACATCGATCTTGGTTTTTGTCCAAGCTTTGCCACCTTGTGGTCCACAGTGGCTTTGCCACTTTGTGAACTTGGTCCCTTCATCTTTCTGCCCCTCAGTTTCCTCATCTATAACGATGAGGAAGTTGAACAGAACGTCTCTGTGTTTCTTCTAAAGTTTCTGTCCTTAAGTCTGTTTGAAGATAGAATTTCTTCTTTTGAAAATACTAGCTTATTTGGTCAGTGGGGCTGGTCGTGCATTTTATGGCATTATTATTCAGCCCTTGAAGACAGGAGTATTTGAGGGCTTTGAAAGCTATTCCAGCAGGAAGCTGATCTGTGTCATTTCCTTCCTCCCAGGAATGGCTAGACCTCAATGAACCATATTGCGAGTCCATCCCCTTTGTAGTTTCCTGAAATGAATGACCGGGGTGTTTTCTCCTCAGAAAATAACAAGAGAAAAATGCTGAGGGGGGCCTCTACATTCGGGACTTTGCAGTCCAGGTATTAAATGTGACAGTTTTATTTTGTAAGTTTTAATTTTGTGACTACAAAATAACGTAGGTAGTTAAGTATTGTGTTACATGCAAATTTTGAAATAATGCAGAAACCCCAAAAGTAAAAGAAATCCATCAAAAAGGTGCATAATTTCAAAGATGACTGACCAGGAGGTTTGGAAACTATGTGTGTAGGATTACCCTGTGGTCGCTGTACTCTAGCAACTGACAGAATGCCTTCGGTTTAGTCTGTATCGGGCTGTATGCTGTCACCAATGGCATTCAAGTTTCTGTTCATGTGGGATGGTATATAATGTGCATTTAGAACTAAACATCTTTTCATAGCCTTTGAAGATGTCCACCAGGTATACGTCAAGTGGTATGTTAATGGGGATGTTAGCGATAGTGCCAGAACACCCCCTCCCAGATCAGAAACTCGGTAACAGCAATGCTAAACTCTCCGAAGGTCAAACAACCTGGGGGACGCATCCTGCCGTTCGTTTAGGGGAAAGAGCCCAGAGCACACTTCTAGTCGTGAGTTGATACAGCAAAGTAGTTTTTAGAGTGGGACTCTGGAGTGAGCTGCTTGACGCTGTCATTATGAACTTTGTAGACTTAGGCGAGTTACTTAGCTTCTCTGGGCCTCAATTTCCCCATCTGTAGAATGGGATGAGTTTAAAACCTACCTCAAAGGTTGTGTGGCACATAGTAACCATGATGAAGACACAGACTGCTGGGCCCACTGGCCAGAGATTCTGATTCAGTAGATCTCAGGTAGGGCATTTACATGGGACGGATTCCATGGTGGTGCTGATGCGCCTGGCCCTGGGGAAACACTTTGCAGACCACCATGCTGTGCTTTGTACAAACAAAGGCACACGTGAGTGTTGGTTTTACAGAATAAAAGGCTTAGTGTTTTGGAACCTGACACTTTTCTCTTGTTTAATGCATTGTGAATATGTTCCCTTTCATTATTTATTCTGATAACATATGGTTTTAAGCTGCATTGTATACCATTATGAGATTTTTAAGTGGTTTCCACTTTTTTGCTATTGTAGATCATACTGGAATAAATATTCTCTCTGTTTATCTCTTTGGGGTAAATTTTTAGAAGTGGAATTCGGGTTCAAGGATATGTCCATGGGAAGCCCTTTTGCCACATACTACCAGCAAATTCTTCAGAAAGGAAGTAGTAAAAATGTATCCTCTTACAAGTATCTATGACAATAGACACTGATTTTCTAAATGTAAGGAAATGAGGAGAAGAGATTTTGTCACTTTTTTCATGTGAATTTGGGCTTTGGTGGGAGTAGGCAAAGATATGTCTGAAAAAAACGAGGGGAAGAGTTAAGAGGGCTGAATTGTTGCTTCATTTCAAGGGAGTTTCTGGGATCCAGGTTTGAAGTATGTAATGATGCTGTGATATATACTTGATACAGGTGATTTTACGTAAAGAATAATAAACATTGCTTCATTTTTATTTGCCATATATGGTGTTTGTGAGTACTGCTGCTAGTTCAAGAGTCTTGATTTTTAAAAATGTGTTTCTTGACTATGATAGCTAGGAGACCCCTGGATTTTGAGTTCAGTAATAAAGTCAACTCTACTCCACATTCTATGTGGGTTCTCTAGCCCTGGGCAAAGCCGTTGAGGCTCTTCTGGGGTGACTTGAGTGAGGGTGGATGCATCTGGGTTCAGCATCACTGCCAGGACACCTACTCAAAGTAGGCTTCGTGTGGAGACGTCAGTGGTTCTTGGAACACAAGTGAGGGAGTAAAGACCAGGGTAGTGTGTATGAGGAATCTGAGGGTACCTCCACAGGTGATCTGGCCCTCATGATGGTCCCAGACCTCTACAACCCTTTGTTTTAAGCCTGTGGTGGTGATCAACAGATAAGCTGAACTCTTCCTCCTTAAGAAACAGTTTTTTAAAGACACAGCGTCTCACTCTCACCCAGGCTGGAGGGCAGTAGTGTGATTCTAGCTCACTGCAGCCTCGAACTCCTAGGCTCAAATGATCCTCCTGCCTCAGCCTTGAGCACTTCTTTATTATCAGAACCTTTAGCTTAGGAAGGGGTCTCAAGGGTCATGTGACCCATCCTTCTCTTTTTACAGATAAGGAAGTTAAATAATTTATTATTTTCAATTAAGCCTCACTGTATAAGAGGGTATTTATTTATTTATTTTTATCAACCTTGGAATAGAGCTGACTGCTTTTTATTTCCTTTTTCTGGAAGTGCTGAGTTTTTTGGGGGTTTTTTTGTTTGTTGGTTTGTTTGTTTGAGTTGGAGTCTCACTCTGTCGCCCAGACTGGAGTGCAGCCGCTTCTGGCCACCGCAGCCTCGGCCTGCTGGGCTCCGGCGATCCTTTCGCCTCAGCCTTCCAAGTAGCCAGAATTACAGGTATGCGCTACCACGACCGGCTGATTTTTTGATTTATTGTAGAGATGAGGTCTCGCTGCCCAGGCGGGTCTTGAACCCGCGGGCTCAGGCTGGTTTTTTTTGAGTTGGAGTCTCACTCTGTCACCCAGCCTGGAGCCTGGGTGCGGTGGCATCTCCTGGCCACCGCAGCCTCGACCTGCTGGGCTCCAGTGATCCTTCCGCCTCAGCCTTCCAAGTAGTTGGAACTACAGGCGCGCGCTACCACGCCCAGCTAATTTTTGATTTATTGTAGAGATGAGGTCTCACCAAGTTGCCCAGGCAGGTCTCGAACCCACAGGCTCAGGCAATCCACTCACCTCAGCCTCCCAAAGCGCGGGATTACAGGCTGAGCCACCGAGCCCAGCTTGTTTTTTTAAGTCAAAGTCTCACTCCATCGCCCAGGCTGGAGTGCAGTGGCATGCTCCCAGTCACCGCAGCCTCGACCTGCTGGGCTCTGGCGATCCTTCTGCCTCAGCCTTCCAAGGAACTGGAAATAAAAGCGCATACTACCATGCCCTGCTAATTTTTGATTTATTGTAGAGACAAGATCTTGCCAAGTTGCCCAGGCTGTTCTCTAACCTGTGGGCTCAGGCAACCCATTCACCTCGGCCTCCCATAGTGCTGGGATTACAGGCTGAGCCACCACGCCCGACCAGAGCTGAGTTTTTGAGAATTGAGGTGGGCGCAGTGTGGACAGGCAATGCTGGAAGGACGGACAGTGCTGCAGGGAGCAAGGGTGTCCCACGGGCTTCTCGCTTAGCCTGGGGAAGTGAACTGATTTCCAGTCCTCCTGCACTCTCCTGAGCCATGAGTCCTGTCTCACCATGCTGACTCCTGGCGGAGGCTGAGTTCAGAACTGCAGACTCCTTACGTGGTGTCCCCAAAGGCTTCAGAGTAATCCCGGACGAAGAGCACCTCTGTCTGTGCCAGTCTCGTGTTTTTAAAAAATTTCCATACCAATTTTCTTATTGCAATTCAAAACCTTGCTTTCTTCTTTTCCTTTCTGTAAAGAAACACATGTGGCAATGCTTTCTTTTCAAAAGCAGCAGCTGCCCTGAACATCACTGTGCCTTTTACCACTGGGTGACACTGTTAGACCACAGAACACGCTTCACCGGCAAACTCAAGAGTCCTTGAACTTCAGGTTTCATCAAGCTACTTGACGCAGGATAGAAGCTCTGCACTGCTTAGAAGTCATCTATCAAATGTTATTTGATAACTGTAATTTATCAATCTAAGGCAATTTTAAGGCCAATGAGTTTAAGGCAATCAGTTATTAAAGAAATCCATTAATTGGACAGGATTTCAATTGCTTAGAGGTTTGTGAGATTAATGAGCTGCATATTAATGGACTACTAATTATTTCATGAGAATATTTATGCAAGCCAATGTAGTAATATTTATTTCCCACCAGACAAAAATCTGTGGCAAAAGTCTCGTTGTTCATATGCAGCAATTAAAGTTATGGATTTTTAGTGAGGATTTTATTGAGCTGTCTTAAGAGAGAGCTTTTCTATTGATTAGAAAAATGAGCATTTCTTCCCTGTTCTGATCTATATCAAGAAGAACGTGTCTCTGACTAGTTCTGAGTTCCTGCAAGATTAAATGAGGATGGAGAATTTGTTCAAAGCGAAGGTTGACCCTACCTCCCCTGTTTTTGGCTGCATCTGTAAATCTGAGGTCTACCCCTCTACGCTTGACTTGAGCATTAACTGGTCAAATTCAGCTGAACAGTATGTGACCGAGATGTTTCCAAGGATAAGAAATGAGTAGGAGACAGGCCTCCCTTTTTGTGTTTAATGTGAGAAATAATAAAACTTCCAACTGAATTTTAATAGAAGCCAACTTTGGTATCCTAAGAGAGGTGTTAACAATGTCCTGCAGAGATCTGAAGGGAAACGGTCAGGAGGAATCAGGGAAGACTTGAGGGAGTGAGTTCCTCCATTTGGACACTCGGATCCTTCCGCGTTGGCCCTGTTCATTCAGTATATTTGTCTAAAGTGCCCCAGCGTGACTGACTCACTGCCCGCGGCTGGGGAACGCAAAGGGGAGTAAAAGCAGCGGTTTGCGGGCCCCCATGGAGCCCAGCCAAAGGCACCAGGAGTTTGCAGCTGCAGCTTTCAGTTCTTCTGTGTTTGCGCAGCACCGAGTGGCTGCTTTCACCTTACTTTGCATGGCTGACGTTCAAGGCCTTGTTCCAGAGCTGTCCGGGAGGAATCCCTTCTGTAGGATCCGCCTCTGTGTCCTTGAAGAGGGACATCTTGGTTATACGTGGAAAATTAGCTCACTGGGCAGAAGAGTGCACAAGTGTTAATTCATGGACGCAAGAGAGCACCACGTGAAATCGTATGCTGTGGTTCAAGTGAGAGGAGGTGTCTGATGAGGAAAGACCATGGGAAGCCGGTGGGAGAGGCGGGCTGTGAGCTGAATCCTGGCAGGGGGCCTGGGGTTTTCACTGACCTGGAGGAGGGAATTCCGCCTGGGAGGAAAGCAGGAACAGAGGAGGAGATAGGAATGTGTGTACTGGCTGGCCAGAGGCAAGCATTGATGCCTGAGAGGAGCCAGACGTTTGGAAGGTGCTGGAAGGTCCAGCTGCTGAGAAGCTGAGGCCAAGGGAGGCCAAGCAGTTTACCAGTCTATCCTGGTGTGGCACTCATGCTCAGCTGGGTGGCTCTTGATCTGATTCTGTTCGTTAGTTCATAAGATTCAGCTGAGATGCAGCTGGATTAGCGAGAAAGGTGGCCAGGAGGCTTGGAGGCCCGTGAGAAGCCAAGTGCACGGTTCTGAGAATGAGGATGAACATGTGCGCTTGAATTCTAGCAGCGGTGCTGGGATGGTTTGCAAATACATTTATGCAAAGGAATCGAAGATAGATTGTTCCCCTATTAAGACTGAGGGTTAGGACAAGTCAGAGATAACTTAGGCTTGAAACCTGGGGGATGGAACCTTTGGGAACAGTAAGGAAGTTAAGGGAAGGCCATGAGGAATTGTTTTTCAGCAGGGAATGGAGTGTATGGTGTCACTGCCTCTGATCAATAACAGCTTTAACTCAAGTTTGCCTGGGCTATCTTCCATTGCAGTACAAGCTCTGTGGGGCAGGGTCTGTCCTGTGGGTGTCCTGCCTGGCACCTGGGCAGGGTCTGGTCCCTGAGAGGCCCCCAGTAAGTGGTGAGCAGCTTGACAGCTGTTGATTTGGAGGCAAACTTTCCGGTAGGAGGTAGGATCTTCATGCATACTTTAGAAATGGTGCACGTAATGCAGAGGATAAGAGCGTACGGGGTCTCCAGAGGCAAGACAGAGAGGAGAGGGCAGGGCTGCGCCCCCATGCCTGGACAGCTGCTGGCGCTGAGGGAATGGGAAGGCAGAGGGAGCTTGGGTAGAAGGCCAGGGGAAGGACAGGGAGGGGCTGGTCCAAGGGGCTGGTCTCCAAATAAAGGAGGAGATGGACAACAGCATCACATCCAGGGAGAGGCTGAGGAGAACGGCACCAAGGAGGTCAGAGCCCCAGGAGTCGAGAGGAAACAACCCTGGGTGTGGACGACGGTGTGAATGGGAGCACGCCAAAGAAGGGCATTTGTTTTCTGTCAGTGACCCATGGTGGCTGTTTGTCCTTGGCTGCCTCACGGATCCAAGGACGGACCTTGAGGGCATGGGCATCTCTTATCTGAAAGGACATCTGACAGGCCAGGGGACACAGCCAGCCTCTAGATAGCAGTTGGTCAGGAGGCTCTTTGCCAAGGCCCTTCTCAGGGTGGAGTCTCCCAGTTAGTGGTTAGGCCCAGCCATTTTCCTGGTAGTAAGCCCAAATTCGTTTGTCTGATTGGTAAGCCACTCTGTGCTTTTGGACTTCTGATGGGACTGACCAGGCGGGAACATGCAGCACTGCTGAGCAGAACAGGCTGTGACTTGCTACCTTTATGGCTGTGCTGCGTGTCATCTCTGCATAGCGCCAATACTAGGCATCTTGTGGCCTTTCTGGTTTCTCAGGCAGGTGTGCTGCTGTGGGCCAAGTCTGAGGAGCATCCCTCCCTCCCGTCACATACCACTCACGGATCTTGGATAGTCTGCAGCCCCCCAGGGAATTCTAGAATGTGCGTGAGAACGGAGGGAGGGAGTGTGCAGAGTTTGTGTCTTTTCTTAAGTACCAGAACTCATTTAGGCAACTGAGTGAGAAGCATCACCAAGAATCAGCCTCTTACCAGGACAAGGGCATATGAAGTTGGCTGAGGACCCTTGATGGGTTTTATTCACCTTTTAAGGCAGTCTCACTTCTCCCGACTCAACAACTGAGTGAATCTTAATTTTTTTATATTAGTTTTTTTCTACCTAGAGACTTCATCTCACATACCCAAAGGGTTTTTGTTTTCATTTTCTCTTTATATTTTGTCTCCAGACTTTTCTAAGTTAGTTTGAATATTCAACTTTCTAGCAAAACTGGATTATTTAAGAACTGCCTTAAAAAAAACCTTTTACTTTGTCATTGAGTTGATATTATTTGGTAAAATCTGCTTCTTTTTAGCAAAGCATTGGACTTTGGGGAGCTACAGGGCAGAAGAAATTTAGTTGCCGGAATAGTTTAGTAGTTTTTATGGAAAGCAACCCAAACGATCATTGGTTGACTGTCAGCCTTATCGACTTCTGCACAGGCAGGAGCAGGGTCGAGGGTGTCTGACTTTGGAATAAGCCTCTGCCTCAGTTGTAGCCTCTGGATAGTGGCTGTCTGTGTACAAGTAATGTTTCTGTTAGGTATGCATGTAAATGTACTGTTGATAGTATAGACACTTGATGTCTGATGCCAATAGAATGACATGTAGAAACATAAAACTATTTATTCATTTGTGAATTTATAGATGTGTAAGATGAGATCTCGCTGTGTTACCCAGGCTGGTCTTGAACTCCTGGGCTCAAGCAGTCTTCTTGCCTTCACCTTGCAAAGTGCTGAGATTACAGGCATGAGCCATGCACCCGGCCAGAAACGTAAAATATTATAGTGCATTTTAGGACATTTTTGCTACCTGCCCTCAGTCCATTGCTCGTCTGCTCACCCCTTTTCCACGGGGCTTGACCGAACATTAAGCAGACATGCTCTAAAAAGATTTCGCCTGTGACGGTTTGGGCTTTTTCAGTGGAGTTATCTACTAACGGGTGCTTTGTCCAGATTCTCCAAGGGGCCGTGAGAAGTTAGATACATTGAGAACATTAATCAGATTTTCTTGATGTTTTTAGAGTTAAACTCTGTATATCAGGCTAAGCTAGAAGATGTGATGATTTTATAGGGCTCTTCTTTTTATATCATAGCTCTGTGCTCAGAGTAGTTATTCACACCTGATTAAGGAAAAATCTCAGAGAAGTAGGCAGTTCTCTTTTACAGATAAGACTGAAACGCAGTTTGGAAAATGGTCAGAATTTCTGAGGCTTGGCAGGATCGAGCTGTCAGCTCCAGCTCCACTCTCTACACTAGTCGTGTCTGTCAGGCATTTTCTTTCTTCTCCAGCATATGCCCTCTCCTTGTCCTCTCTCCCTTTCTGTCACCCTTCCACATTCATATTGGAAAAATAAACAGAGGCCAAGATTGGGTTCAACATTCATCTTCTGTGTCTAAACAAGTATACTTTCAGTATATGGTTATTCACATTCGTGTTGATCAAACATTAGTTAATGGGGAGTTGGAGTAATGAATTGGTTTGTTGGGACTCCGGCTGCTCAGGTTTTTGAGTGTCTGCCACGTGGGCAGGTATTGTGTATGATGGATGTTTCTCTGTGAGTTTTCTTTAATGCTTAGAACAATTCTGCACAGGCAGGTGTGCTAGCTCTGCTTTCCATTTGAGGAAATCAAGACTGAGGTGAATAATTTGTATAAAATCATATAACTGGTAAGTGAGCTAACCCGGATTTGAGTCCCGGATGGGTAGTCTTCAAACCTGGATGCTCTTTTCCATTTTACCGTGTGACTTCTCATGGACTGAGCAAGGCTTGAGATGGATGCAACAACAAAACAGCAATAATATAGAAGGAAACAAGTGATTTCTAGATGGTAATTTTAATAGTGATTTAATATGTGTTGTATTTATTGAACTATGACATAGATACCAAGAGGGGCATGCACTGAAAAAGTGTACTGATGGGTGAATTTTCAGACTGAACACACCTGTATAACCCGAATCGGTGTCGGGAAATCACCTCCAGACCCTGCAAGCCCCACTTTTATTGCCATCTGCTCACTACTCACTCCTACAACAACCATGATCCGGATACCTAACACCAAAGGGTGGCGTGGCCTACTTTTGGACATTATATCCACAGAATCATCCAGTATGTGCTCTTTGTGTTGCTTCTTTTGATCAATGTCCTATCTGTGCAATCCAGTCTTGCTTCTACTTGCAGGGTTGTCTGTTTATCCTCACTCACTGCTGCACAGTGTCCAGTGTATCAACACTCCATGATTTCTTTATCCGTCTTGCTGTGTGTGGACATTTGGGTGGCTTCCGGTTTCAGGCTGTTATAAACAGCACTGCCGCAACCACTCTTATATAAAGACATTTGTATGTTTTAATGGAAATGTCTTTCCTGCCTCTTGTCTATTTCAGTGTCATTCTTTACAAGATGTTTTCTGTTTGAGATTGTAAAGCTATGATGTAAGAAAGCTTCTAAAATCTTTTTGAGAGACAAAGGATATAATCTTGTTAAAGTCAAATCTGGCCAGGCTTGGTGGCTCATTCTGTAATCCCAGCACTTTGGGGGGCCAAGGCAAGTGGCTTGCCTGAGCCCGCGGGTTCAAGACCAGCCCGGCCAACTTGGCGAGACCTCATCTCTACACTAAATTAAAAAAAATTAGCATGGTAGCGCGTGCCTGTAGTTCCAACTTCTTGGAGGGCTGAGGTGGAAGGATCGCTGGAGCCCAGCAGGTCGGCGTTGGGGCGGCTGTGAGCGATGGAGTGAGACGACAACATAAAAAGAAAGTCACACTTGGTTCTTCATCTGTTATCCGAGTCCACGGAATGGCCTAGAGCTTCCCTGTGAAATGAGACTCAGGTTCAAGTCTTGATCCTGCTCTTTGTAACTACGTGACCTTGGGCAGCAGTGGCAGTGTCACTGTTACTCACCTCTTCTTACTCATTGCCAGTAACAGCGCTAATAGCACGTGACATTTACTGAAGCCTTACTGTGTTCTAAGCACTACGTTTTCTCATTTATTCTTCATAATATTTCTATGCCATAATCTATCATTGCTTTTTGGGGGGAACTGGTAAAGGCACTTGTCCAAGATCATACTTACAGTAAGTGAGGAAGCTTGGGACGTACATCAGTCAGCCCGAGCTGGAGCCCATGCTTTACAGCTGTGAGCCTCATTTGGAGACGCTGGGAATAATGACTACTACCTCCTGGGCCATAGGAAGACTCAGTGACATCAGCGATGAGGAAAAACCTCCATACAGCCACCAGGGCACACATACCTGGCCCCCCTAATGGGTTCCATCCGTCGCATCTCTCTAAATGCACAATGCTTTCCATGTGTTCTGTGGTTAACAGTTCTGGGGGGCCAGGGAGAGGCGTAGCTGCTCTCCTTTGCTCTGGTTGTCTTCAGGAAAATGGACTTGCCATTCCAATCCAGACACCTTGTTTGTGGAGCCATTGCCACCTACTGGCCAGTCCTGTTTCACCCTGGTCAAGGCTGGCTTCTCACTGATCTTGGCAGGATTGAGTTCTGCCTAATGTTTCTTGCCTTCCTTGGTAGTCTCTCTCTCTCCTCCTTCCCCATTTTCTGAATAGAAATATAAAAATATGCCTCAATTGTAAAAATACATTTTTGGGGGGATGGAAAAACTGATGAGAAAATGAATTTGATAGTTTCCCAGGAGCATCACTGTTTGGCATTTGTACAGCAGCGTATTGGCAGCAAATTTGTTCTGTGTCCGTTGTTTTAAATGACCGGCTTGGGGAGCCACAAGGGACTGTCCCATAGCAGTAGTGGAGCTTGGCAGAGTCTGGAAAAATATGCTTATGCAGATGACTCTGGTGAGATGTCGCTTCTAAGCCTGGGTACACCAGGTTTGTGGCTGCAGAGGTCTACTGGGTGCTTGCCTTTTGGTACCAAGTGATGCCACTGTCTCCTGGTCCAAGACTGAATTTTTAGGTTTGCCTCAAAGCCAGACAGGTCCAGAGTTTGTGAGATGAAGCCAATTGCTGTTTGGGAGAAATTCTCGTGTGAACTCACACTCACTTTTCTGCTTGTCTGGGGACTGTGGGTGTGAGAGGGACTTTGGATCCGAGAGAAGCTTTTTCTATTTCGGGCTGACCCGACCTGGCATTTGCCAGTCTGCACACTCTTATGTGACATTTCTCAGGATATTGCCAGAGGATTGCCAGAATGTCTTAGAGACAGCCTGGGGAACAGATTCTCTAAAGAATTCCTTGGAATTTCTTTGAGATTTCCAGAAGTTGCTGTAGCAGTTCAAAAGTTTTTTTAGCTTTCAGTGGTTATAGCACACCTGTCAACTGTATACATTGCCATATTTCATGTGATTGTTCTAAAAAGAATTCAAGTATTAGTGCTTCCAGATAGAATTAGATTCTAAATATTTAGGTAAACATGAAAATTAGCATAATCTCTAAATTCTGGTTTTTTAATCCCAGCGGGTCCGGTTTTGAACTTTATCTGTTTGATGTAGAAATGTGCAAATACAGAGCCAAAATAGTATGCTGGGGAAGGAAGCTCAGCTGCAGTGAATGCTTGTGTGATTAGCCCAGTGGTGGACATTGTCTGTGGGAATGGTGCTTCACCTTTGGAAAGCAGTCAGCACAAAATGCCATTGAATGTTACCAGTGGCTCATTCCATGGAACTCATGTTTTTTAGGGAACCAAGGCCTAGAGAAGTAGTGTGTTATATACAAAGTCACCTCGCCTCCTAAGTAAAATAACTAATGCTGTTGGTCACATAGTTTGGGCGATATTAACTTCTAGTGATTGAGTCCTCATACACGTGCCAGGGAGTATGCAGAGTCCTTGCACACACATTTCCGTCAACTCGTGCATCAACGTTCATTTTAAACCTAGGAGACCTGAGTAGTCAGGGAAGTTACGCTTTGTCCAAGATCTCAGACCAGTTTTATTTCTCCTAATTGAGCCAGCACTAATTTTCTTGCACTTGATTTTAAAACTTTATGAATAACTCACTTGACCATTGAAGTGTGGCAAGAATATCTTTGTGTTTATCTCTAGAAAAGATGTTCCTTGTGATAACAATAATATTCACTTAAAGGTACTTTACTTTTAAGGTACCAGACATTTCTGCCGCAGCTTTACTCTCAGGCTTCTGGGTCACTCCAAGCTCAGTGGGGAAACTACCCTGGCCTTTCAACCCCATTGTCAGGGCTGTACCTCCCTGGTGTGGAATCCAAATAGCTCAGGGATGCCCCTTATTGTTAGGTGACTGATGACTTTGTTGATTTCAGTAATATTTATTGAACAAACCCAAGGGGTTTGAGGAATATGAACATAAACCAAATGTGGTCTTTGCAATGAAGAGGTAAGATTTATATCCACATCGCTGTAATAGTGATTGGTGAATACTAGGAAAAGGGAGCAAAGAACATTTCATAGGCTTTGGGGAGGCTTCATGGAAGATGCAACCTTTATCTGGATCTGCAGGATGTGTGAGATTTGGCCTTGTGGAGATCTGAGGCCAAAGTGGAAGAAGGCTCAGCATGCCTGCAAGAGGGAATGGTGCTGGCCTCAGCACGATAGAGGAGGAAGAGTGTGAGAAAATGGGATGGGTGGTGTTGACCAGGAGGGTAGGGTTTGGGAGATGGAAGAGTTATCTTATCAGAATTATATTGTTCAGCATTGAGATCAGGGAGCAAAATGGTTGATGGAGGAAGGTGAGAAAGTCATTGTGATGGTTATTGCCACGTACTAGGCATGACTCCAGGGTGGCATATCACTGAGAAGTGATTGGAACCCGGATCCCAGACCATTCACCGTCACCATCACTGCCGTGAGCACACAGAGACTCCCAAAGTGGTTGCTCCAGGTCCGTTCACCCCTTTGTTACTCTTCCTAGACCCCAGTGCGGTCTACACATGAGAAGCTGCCGGGCCTCCTGCTTCTGGCCAAGGACAGGCTTAGGTCACCCAGGCCTGACCGCTGATCACACTTGCCTCCCACTGTCACCATTTGATGTCAAATAAACATCTCCAGCTCAGCATGACCAAGCCATCTGCTCCTGTCTCTCAGCCTGAGCCACTTGCTCCCGTCAGGACAACGCAAACCTTCTGGTTGCTCAGGCCAGAAACCTCCCAGTCATCCTTGATTCCTTCATGCCTTTCACACCTCATGCCAGTCCCTCAGGAAGTCCCAGAGGCTTTACCTTCAAAATATGTCTCCAGTCGGGTGGTCCACCTCCTTGACTGCAGCTGTGCTGGTCCAAACTGTCTCTCACCTGGATTACCCAAGAGCCGCCAGCCTGATGCTCTCTGCCTGCCTCCAGTCTCTTCCAAACTTAGAAGTGTCTTCTAAAACCTGAGTCACATCTTGTCACCTCTGTGCTCAAAACCCTGAAATGGTTTCCCATATCCCCTGGGGTAGAGACCAGAGTCGAGTCCTTATGCTGGCCTTCAAGTTCCCACAGCCTCTGTCCTTAACATCCTTCACTCCCGCCGGTCACCCTGGCTTCTTTGTCACCCCCTTTCCCCACCAGGCACACTCCTGCCAGGGCCTTTGCACAAGCTGTTCCCTCTGTCAGGCGGGGGCTGGCCTGCCCTTCTCACACAGCACTTGGCTCACCCTTCCTTACGTTGTTTGTTTGGGTTTGGTGTCATGGAGCTCATCCGTGGTTCAGGGAGAGAAACAGATCCTTTTATGGAAGTAAGTGGCTTCTCTGTCTAACGATTAACTAGAATGAAACTGCTGTGGACTTTCAAGACATCCGTGACTGCAGAGAGGTGTGTGTGGTGCGTTGGAGACCAGCCGAGGAGCACGCTTTTCCGCGGGGCAGTGTGTTGAAGTCAGGCTGGCTGTGATGGGCTCACTGGGTTTCCCTGTGCAAGGTTTGTACTTCTCAATTTGGTTAAGGTTGCAGGTGTTCTTGTTTTAAAAGATCAGAGCAGATAGTGTCTAAGGAATGTTTGGTGTACTTTGTTTCATACGCCTTGTCATTGACTGACTGTGAGCCTTAATCATGCAGTGATACCTAAGATATGCAAACAAATGGTGATGCTACAGTTTTTTGTTTTTAGTTGACTTATTCTTCAGATATTCATTCTCTTTATTTTCACATTAATTTTCAAAAGATGTTACTATAAAAATGTCAAGTTCCCACGGTTTCTGTTTTCACTGTCCCTCACTCCCCACCCAGATACTCAAGGAAGAGAGAAGGAGACAGTGACCAGTAACATCACTTTCATAGGCCAGAGATCCCTACCCTGAGCTCCAGAAACCTCTGCCACTGAAGCAGGGTCAGCAATGATAGGCTTATAGTGTAGACTAATTTCCGGAAACTGAAGGAAACAATAAAGGACTTAGATGCCTGTTGACTGCAAAATGAAATAGCAGGCACTAGCATTTAGAGAAATCATGGTTAGATTTAGTCTGAGCCAAGCCTGAGAACTTAAGTCTGGGAACACAACTCATATAGACCGAGAATGCATCTCAAAGTAGGTTACATGAGGCACTGTATATATACATTTTCTTTTTCTCTCTCTTTTTTTTAAGAGACAGTTATCTTACTGTGTTGTACAGATTGGAGTGCAGGGGCACAATTGAAACTCACTGCAGCCTCAAACTCCTGGACTCAGGCAATCCTTCCACCTCAGCCTCCTGAGTAACTGGGACTATAGGCACAAGCTGTTATGCCCACCTCATTAAAAACTTTTTTTTTTCCTGTAGAGACAGGGTCTCACCCAGGTTAGTCTCAAACACCTGGCCTCAAGCGATCCTTCCAGAGTACTGAGATTACAGGTGTGAGCCTCCGCACCTGGCCTTAAATTCTCTAATGGGGATACTTTGGCACAGAAAGTGAGAGAAGCAGCAGTCACATTCTTGTGGTTCTGAGTGGTACTCAGTGACACCTTGTGTAAGATAAGGTAAACATTCAAAGGAGGGCTGGGAGAAAGGCTGGGTGTTTAGGGTCTGGTGGAAGGTGACTGATTCTGTCCTGTCTTTGTTCTCTATCTGATAAATAGGTTTAGAACCAGTACCTGTCAGTGAAATAGTTAACAAACCCCGGTTACACAGGCAAGAAGAGGTCAACTTTATTTTATAAAAGTCCTAGGTTTTATGATGTATGTGCCTGACTGTAGCCATCGTGGGCCCCTGTTAAAATTTCCTTTTGAATTTTCCTTTTTCTGACATGCCCAACTCCTCCTTCTGAGGTTGACATTGAGATGTGACAGGAAGTGTCCTGTGTGACCAGAACTCAAGGTGTGTGAGCGTAATGACTGGAGTCAGGTCACAGGGCTCCTTGGCCTTAGTCCTGGGCCACATAGAACCAGGCCACCCTTCTTCTCGCCCCGTGCTCCCCAATTCCATTCTAAACACTTTAGATTTATCGGTGATGTCTCGAAGTGGGCCCGGGAGGCCACCATGTCTCAGTGTGCTCTGCCGTGCCCTGTTCTGTGGGCCTCTGCCTGTGTGAAGTCTCAGCAGAAAAGACCACCAATGCACCTGTCTCATCTTTCTCTTTCAGACGGCCCACCTGAGGATACTGATCCTAAGGACTTATATCTCATCCCAAGAAACATCATGGCCGAGCCAGACTATATAGAAGATGACAATCCTGAACTAATTAGGCCTCAGAAACTGGTCAATCCTGTTAAAACCTCCCGGAACCATCAGGATCTTCACCGAGAACTTCTTATGAATCAAAAAAGGTGCGGTGACTTCTGGAGCATAGATTTTTTTTTTATGGGACTTTAAGGTAATGAGGTTTAATTTTAATTGTATTTTCAAGGCTTCAAAGAGTCTACCATTGAACTGAAAGATACGCAGACCAAGTTAAGCATTAGGGTAATCTTTTGGAGGGAGGCCTAGTTAAAAATTATAAAAAATATTTTTAAATGGTCGGGGACAATTTTATAAAAGTTCTTCCTCCTGAGTATACTCCCGGCAGAACTAATGACTCTTGTCTCAGGAAATTTCTGTAAGTACATTTCTCCGTCCAGATTGTAGAAATGTGGCTTCCCCCTGTTTTGTCCCCAGCATATGCTAGGGTGTTTATTAAACTGAATGCAGGTTTGATCTTGCTTAATAAATTCTTAACTTCTCCCTTTTTCACACAATAGAAAAAAAAACATGGATTTGGGATTATTATGCCCCAAGCATATCAGGAATGTGTGGGTTTCTAAAATAGACCTAGAATTCAAATGCCATCATGCCTGGGAAATCACATCTGCATTTTAGTGGAAAGACCAGCAGCTTAGTAGACGCCAAAGCACAGCAGCAGTTTTCACTTACTGGGATTCTGATTGTCTTTATCTCTTGAGCCTCAATTCCCTTATCTGTAAATGGGGGGTGAGGGACTTAGTTTACCTCCAAGAAACATTTTAACTCAAAGTTTTTTTTCTATGAAACCCGTGAAAGAACTCCAAGTAGCACAGAGGCAAAAGTAAAACCAAAATTTGAAGAATAAATGTTCTCTGAATTTCAGGCTACAAATTATTCTGCAAAATAATTTAGTAGCTTGGATACTGCTGCTGTTAAACATACAGACTTGTGTTGAGTCTGTTTCCAGATATGTTAGACAGTGGACCTCCTTTCTGCCTTTCTGTGGCACGTTCTGTCTTTTTCTTGTCTACACAGCTGACTCTAGGCAGACCCAGCTCAACTGATTTGGGGAAATGCCAATTTTCCCTCAAGCACCATTGTGTAATGGGGATATGGGCTTTAAGGACAGAGAGAAATGATGTGAATCCTGGTTTGCCATTTAACTTGATCTTGGCTAAGGTAGCCTCCCCTTGAGATCGGTTTCTTCATCTATAAAGTGAGAGATAATAATATCTTTCTTATAAAAATTAAATAATAGCATGTATTAAAATGCCTGTGCAAATGCCTGACATCTAGTGAATGACTAGTTAGTCCCACTCACCTTCTACTTCCCATATGGTACCATCTGGAAAAGCTATTGTTTTCCCCCTTTTTCTTTGAAGGATTATGGTCTGGATGGAAATATATTTAAAAAAAAAAAAAGAAAGAAAGAAAGAAAAAAGGCAGGTTTTAAAATCAAATGACTGTATCACATCTTCTGTCTTCAGGCTTTTCAAGGTAGTATCTTTACTTTGGTAAAAACTTGTTAGAAATACACCAGTTCTAGAGTGAAGACTTCTCAAACACTTTCTTCTGTTTTATTCATCGTTTATTTCACATACTTTTTAGAGGCTCTGGGTTTTTATTTCTAAATTTTAGTGCCAAATAATAGAAAGCATCACATGAAGAATATCTATGTGTGGTTAAGAGATAATCAGTCTTGATTACTGGTGTGTACTGTTAAAAAATTCTTGCTGGGCTCGGTGGCTCAGCCTGTAATCCTGTGCCTTTGGGAAACTGAGGTGAGTGGATTGTCTGAGCCCGCGAGTTCGAGACCCGCTTGGGCCAGCGAGACCTCATCTCTACAATAAATCAAAAAATCAGCCGGGTGTGGTAGTGCATGCCTGTAATTCTGGCTACGTGGAAGGCTGAGGCAGAAGGATCGCCGGAGCCCAGTAGGTCAAGGCTGCGGTGGCCGGGAGTGGCCACTGCACTCCAGTCTGGGTGACAGAGTGAGACTCCAACTCAAAAAAAAAAAAAATTCTGTTTAATTTTCTACAGTTTATAAAGGCTCTTTCTATATTTTATCTTATCCTGTGATCTTTCTAATAACCCAGTGTGTGTTATCTTGAGATTACCCTACTTTGATATGTGAGTAAAACTCAGAGTAACAGGTTAAAAAAATCTTCTCCAGATTACTCAGTTTTTGGAAATAAACATAGGATTTGAGGCAGTTTATAGAGATAAATGTAGTAATAATATAAACTGGAAAATGGAATGGGGAAGTTAGAGGGAGCCAGAATGAGATCAATACAACTCAGGTTTTACACGGAGACTTGTACCTTGCTCTGCATAGGTAAAAATTTGACTCAAAGCCTTGTATCAGTTAGTTCAAACGATTTTCAAGTTACGTTTCAGAGATCATAAGTTAAAAGCAAAGATGCTGCTTAGGAGAACAAACACCCGTAGGTCTTAACTCTGAAATCTGTGCTTTTTCAAGTATCTAATGCTGCTTCTCTACTTATCATCTTTTTAGATCCAGCTCCATTTCAGGTTAAAAATCTTAGCCACTATGTCTCGTTGTTAAGACCCTGAGTCAGGTTCTCGGTTTCCATAGGTGTTTTCGGTGGCATAAAAAGACAAATTTCAAAGGTGTTGTCAAGGCATTATTTTTTTGTAGTTGAAAGGCCAGTATTGAAGAGGTCTTTAAAAAATAAGAATATTTTTCATATAATTTAAACAGATTTTATCTTCTACAAAGAATACTTTTCAGCACAAATAAGTCAGTTACTTAAACATATTCCTAAGATTGGTTCTTTGGCTTGTACATTTCCAAGTCAGTGGTTTCTAGTTTCCTATGTTTTTGGTTGGTCTTCCTTCAGCATGCTTTTCCAGACAAATAGTTCCTGAATAAACACTTGCTGCTATACAACAAGGAGAACTCTAGGGGACTTTCTAGAGGTACAGGATAGAAGTACCTGTGCTTGAATCCATGCAGTTAAAAGCAGCTAAGCCAAAAATATAGATTGAGGCAGACCAAACCAGATCACTCCAAGATTAAAGGTCAAGGGCTGAAATCCAAATACAACCTTTCCCTCTACCCCAAGGAAAGGAAAGTTAGACCAGGAGAGGTTTGGCTGGGTGGCAGGGGAGTGTGTTCTGTGATGGTTCAAGCCTCAGCCTTTCCTCTGGCTGAGTGCTCTTCCCGGTGAGGAAGCAACTTCAGCTACATGAATGCACAGAGTTCAAGTGAAGGTGAAATGAAGTGGACTTTCCCAGACTGCCTTTGAGTGTACCTAGTGGCTTATATGAAATGCAAAGCTTATCTTTCAGAGTTGTCTATACTTCTCATACACTGGCGGTGGGAATATAAATTGTGGCAACCTTTTTGGAGGGCACTTTGGGAGTACTCACCAAAATATACAAGATGCTTAGCCAGCAATTCTGCTTCCATGAGCCTGGCCAGCAGAATCACTTGTGTAAGAGCACATCTCACTGCTTTGCTGTTTCTCATAGAAACAATTGGAAACCAACTTCATGTCTGTCGGTGGGGTGTGGCAAAATTGTGGCACTTCTGCACTGTGATATGTTGTGCAGAGTTAAGAAGAATGAGGAAGAGATGTATGTTTATACAGGTGTGGAGAGTATGGAGGAACAGAGACTTCTCACAGTGTTGGTAACAGCTACCTCTCCTTGCAGAAATGGGCAGGGGCTGACGGGGCCAGGGCCTCTACCTTGTGCTCTGGGAGCCACCGTTTGCCTAGAATTCAGTGTAAAGGGTGCCTCATGACTTGTTTAATGGGAAAGGCTGAGGTGTGCTTTTATTTTACATAAATGGATATATGACCTGACCTTGTTGTTTTTTTTTCGCAAAGAGCACTTATTAATTTCATAATTTTAAAAATTGGTTTTAGCCGGGTTCGGTGGCTCAGCCTGTAATCCCGCGCCTTGGGAGGCTGAGGTGAGTGGATTGCCTGAGCCCGAGGGTTCGAGACTTGCCTGGGCAACTTGGTGAGACCTCATCTCTATAATAAATCAAAAAATTAGCTGGGTGTGGTAGCGCATGCCTATAGTTCCAGCTACTTGGAAGGCTGAGGTGGAAGGATCGCTGGAGCCCAGCAGGTCGAGGCTGCGGTGGCCGGGAGTGGCCACTGCACTCCAGTCTGGGTTACAGAGTGAGACTCCAGCTCAAAAAAAAAAAAAATTGGTTTTGCCCCCTATAATATTCACAGGTAGCTTCATGACCAGGAAGCTGACGGGAATTACTGTTGGTCTTGGGTGACACAAAGCTACCAGGACGTGATTGGCCGCCAGTCATAAAGGGACTAAAAGTACTGGATAGTTGTATATGTCAGAATTGATTAAAGAGAACCAACTGTTCTCATGCAAGGAATAATATTGTAGTGATTATGAAATTTGGAGGAGCTCATCTCCATTTAGACTTAGAGATTATATGGGCAGTGCTTGACGTTTTCCATTCAGTGCAGAAAGTTAAATGAACCACTATGATAAAATATTAACTAAATTTATATGACTTCTTGACTGCTATAAGAACAGAATATTTCTCATATAAGCACAATTTTCCTGAATTTTCTGTTGCTAAATATTTTATCTTACTGTCACCACTGTGTAAAATCTTTGAACAGAAAATGAATGCTGTATAATAGTTAAGCCTATTCATATGTTTCAGTAGAATGTCAACCCAATGTGTCATTTATCAAAGTTTGTTCAGTGGCTTTTGCATAATCTGGAAGAATTTAGTAATAGTTGAAGTTTATTCTGCCAATGAAATATAGGAAAAGAAAAATGTTTGAAACTTAAATTATTCAGATAGCTAAATTCTTAATTCTAAAATGTAAATCTCTTAATTCTGTTTGTAGTGTCATATGGTGACTTTTTAATAGTCAAAACTGAGTGGATCTTTATTCTGATTATTTAAAAACATTTTCCCATAGTTCATGACGCCTTTATTCTAAATAGTTAGACATAAGCAACTTATATTGTGCCAATTAAAGATTTAATTTTCAGAATATTCTTTCTGTACTTTTGTCTCCTCATAGTCTTGATAACTGTGAAACAAATCACAATTAAATCACAAACTGACTTGCCTCTTGTTTCACTGGAAATTTGGCCAAATTTAATTTTTTTTAAATCAAAAGCTCTGCTATTGAAATTGGGAAATTGGAGACATTTATTTTGACCCTGTGTCCTTTATCATCAGAGGTGGAATATACCTATCTTTACACTAGAAACAATAACTTTGAATCAATTGTGATTTTTAAAGATATCTAGATAGGAGAGATGCCAGAACTTTTAAAAATTCTAGCTTAACAAGGAAGTGTGAAACGGAGGATTATAGATGTGCTCGTGTGAACCTGTAAAGAGTTGAGGTGGGTGTGCTGCTGAATTGCTCTGACAAGAGCACCTTTTGGAAACTGTTCTTTGATTTAGGCTTTTTAGATGACTCCTAGTTGGTTAGGCACGTTAGTTGGTAGGAGTAGTTTAGAGAACAGACCCTGATTTACAAATTAGCAGGCACCAGCAGCAGGAGCAGGAAATGTGTGGGAAGGTGCACAGGTCTGTTGCGGAGTCCAGCCAGCAGTGCTGTCTCCTGCAATCTAGAAAAGCAAGAATCATTGTTTGGCCACGTGATGCTTGTATTGTGTGAGTGTACCTATTACCTACATTCTATACTACCTGAAATTGATCATGTTTCTCCTGTTCGGTGGTTCGTCTTGTTTTACTTTAAATGCTGTTAGTAAATTTTTCCATCGAGCTGAGATTCCTTATGAGCTGGTAGAGAACTGACTAAGATAAATAACTAGGAAGACCATAAGGAAGAGGTGGTCTGGTTAATCCAGTGTTCTGGAAAGCCTGGACAGGAGAAATTCTAAGGAAATGCAGAGGAAATAGGGCCTTTTCTAACAACTAACAATTAAACTAAGAAATCCCACCTAAGAAAATGCCAGGGTGTCTTTCCCTTGACTTGCCTCAAACATTCAGATGGAGGGGAGCTAGCAAATGGCCCCATTTGGAAAGATGGCAGCCTGATTTATCTCTCAGGAATGTAGAACTTCCCCGAAGCCTGACTTCCATGCATTGTAAAATAATAAACTAGACATCTGAAATGCTTTGGGTGGAGGAGTACCGGACTGGGAGTTAGGAGATCAGGGTCCCGTGTGGCCGTGTCCCTCCAGAAATAACCTTAGCTGTGCCTTCAGATATACACAAACCCTCTTTCAGATCTAAAAAATAAAGAGTGAGAAGGTTTCCGGGGCTACTTTGCCATCTACACTTTTGTGCCAGCTTGTCTCTAGGCTGCGTTCAGTGCATGGTCAGGGCTGGATCTTGGAAACCCTCCCCTACGACTTCAGGTGAAGCCCCTTCATCCCCTGGGCAACTCTATCTCCATCATGGGCACCCATCACACCCATTTTCCTAGCATCCCCTCCCCCTCCTCCTCCCCACTCTGCTCCGTTGCATATTCAGCCTCTTGCACATGGTAGATACCCGGTACATTTTTTATCAAACGAATGGATTTTGCACACACTTTGGAAGATGCTCTGGCCTTTTCTTTCATGCTGGTGAATTTCTGAGGTTACAGTGTGGCCTGTTGTAGCTTAGTAACAGGTATCACAATCATGCTAATTCCACAGGGCCTCTTCTCTGTGGTGGAGACCTTAACGTTCTGTTCATGAAAAGTCTGTCCTTTAGATTAACATTTCAAAATTTTTATTAATGCTTTTTTGCAGGGGTCTTGCCCCTCAGAATAAGCCAGAGTTGCAGAAGGTGATGGAAAAGAGAAAACGAGACCAAGTAATAAAACAGAAGGAAGAAGAAGCACAAAAGAAGAAATCTGACTTGGAAATAGAACTATTGAAACGGCAGCAGAAGCTGGAACAGGTGAGCGTGATTGGGGGCAAAAGCTATCTTTTTTGTCCTGAGGAGTTAAGGGTGTTGGAGAAGGAGGAATTTACCAGATACTTCAGAGGTCCATGCTGATACCATGGAAGAAAAATAGGAAACGGATGTCAGCAAATGGGATCAAATACATTCAAGAAGGGACAAGAACGCTGTGGAGAACCTAACAGGCCCAAAAGGCAGAAAAAAAGCAAGGAAATAGCACTGAATTCATGCAGTTTAAAGCAATTTGATGAAATTCACCTTCACAGAGTCTCCGGAGCAACTGTGTGGTGACCTAAGCATCTTGTTTCCTTAGCTTTGTCTTTTCAGTTCTTGTCATTGCTTTTTTTTTTTTTGAGCTGGAGTCTCATTCTGTCGCCCAGACTAGAATGCAGTGGCACGCTCCCAGCCACTGCAGCCTTGATCTGCTGGGCTCCAGCAATCCTTCTGCCCCAGCCTTCCAAGTAGCCAGAACTATAGGCACCTGCTACCACACCCGGCTAATTTTTTATTTTATCGTAGAGGTGAGGTCTCGCTGAGCTGCCTGGGTGGGTCTTGAACCCACGGGCTCAAGTAATCCACTCGCCTCAGCCTCCCAAAGTGCCAGGATTACAGGCTGAGCCACCAAGCCTGGCCTCTTGTCATCTCTTGGTATTGTTTGCAGTAACAGCCCGATTGGTTGTCATTTCTGTGCAGAATTACCCCTGGACCTGTATACATATATTTGTCTTAAAAGTATAGGAGATTTTCTTCCACTGAGAAATGAAGTTGCTTAGGGACTTTGTAAAGAGAGAAGCATGTTTTGAAAAGCCACTGGATTTGTAAATAATTTTCCTGTTTTTGAATTCCATTTAGCTTGAACTGGAAAAGCAGAAACTGCAAGAAGAGCAAGAAAATGCCCCAGAGTTTGTGAAGGTGAAAGGCAATCTCAGGAGAACAGGCCAAGAAGTCGCCCAAGCCCAGGAGTCCTAGGCCTAGGCTGCACGGAGACCTTGTATGTCCCCGCCTGTCACCACACAGAGCTGTATCTATAGGTGTGTCCTTGGCACCCATCTCAGGGTAGAAGCCCCTGGAGAGAATGCCAGCCAGCAGAGAATTTTGACTTTGAAAAGGATTTGGTTTGATTTTCCTACAACCTGGGTGGATAAATTGCCTATGACAATTGCAGTTCCTATTCGCCAAATGAAGGGCGTTGCCCAGCACTTGAGTTGGAATAATGGACCTATGTTCAGAGACTGAAAAACATCACAGGCAAAAGCAAAAAAGAAAAGAAGAAGAGGACACTGGAATCAGTTCCTGAGAGTTGCACTGCTTGGGTTTTCTTCCAATCCCAGTTTAGTTGGGGCATGGAGCCTTTTTTTTATAAAAAGCTAAAAAAAAGGTGTTTAATTCTTCTTTTTTGTTCTCTGTTAGATAATTTAAATCACATGAAAATGTGTTTAATCTGTTACATTCAATATTTGTAGATTTTATTTTGAGGACCCAAATTTTCTTGTTTAATTTATGATTTCACTCGTGTTAGAATTAACACCAGAGAATATTCATGTTGACCACAGCTGTTACCTTTCTTGGCACTAAATTTAGAAATAGGATAAGAAGGTTTAAAAGCATGTAAACATCCATCTTGATCCTCGTTTAATTATCTTGGTTCTCTGTGTAATAATAGTATGCTACATAGTGACATTCCATTCTGAGAAGGTACACCATGTAAATTCACTATTGCTTTGATAACTAGTAGGGTTTGTGTGTGTGTGTGTGTGTGTGTGTGTGTTTAAAATTTCTTGCTGTGCTAATTTTTCTAGATAAAATAATCTCCCAATCCTTTGGAGAATGGAACTAGTTCATACAACCCAACTCAGTATCAAAGGTCCAGTATCTTCGTTTCTTCTGAGAGGCATGTGGGGAAAGTTTTCATTAGGAACTGGTGGGTGAGGACTTCTTTAGGTATTTTAATATGAAGCAAGTGCAGATTGGTCCCAAAGAGGCTTCTTTGGAAGACTTGCAGCATTTGAATATCTAATGATAATGAATATCATTAGAACCCAAGCTTTGAACATTTCTGGTTAATGATCCTATATTTCTTTACCTTTTTTTTCTTGTGAAGAAAGACTGTTTCACATCTCACAGCGGCGATGTGGTTGACGATGGTGACATCAATGACTACTGTGTTGCATCTCAGGAAAAGCTGAGGGGAAGTGGGGACAGCGGGGAGGTGACTGTTCAGTTCCCTCAAGCTCTTCAGAGAGAGACCCAAGTTGCAAATAACAGCAGCATTCTCATGCAGAATTCATCTTATGCTGCTGGTGTGCGCACGGGTACCTTCTCCTTGGGGTGATATGGAATCACTTTTGCGGTTTGAGTATGTTCTCCATAGAGACAACTCAGCCAGTCATCTCTCTACATTGCAGATGCTTCTGCTTCCTTTAAAGATTCATAGAATGCTGAATACAGAGCTTTTCAACCCTTAACTAGCACAGTAGAAATGAGCTTTCTCTGGGAATGCTTTAGTCCTAGCCGTTGACGATTAGACCCCTTTTCAATCCTAATGTGAACAAAAGTGAACACGATGATAATATACTTGCTATTTAGAGAAACATGTTAGTTGATTACACCTGAAATGGATTATGTATCTCATCAGCAAGTATTATTTGAATAAAATAAGAGATGCATCAGATAAAATGTTGCTCTATAATAGTTTGCTTTTGAAGATTGGAGTGGTAACTATTTTTCCATCATTTCTTTTGAGAGAAGAGAATGTGATCACTGATCATCTTGAAAGTACACTCCTGATTGCACATTGGCTGGCGTTCTTCATATATGGACTGGTGATGCTGTTTCTCAAATGAAGACAGACCTGGCTCCTATCTTTTTATCTAACTGGAAGCTAGATCTTGAGATCCGTATCCGCAAAGCAATTCTGCCATTTGACAAAATTCTCAAGGGCCTGGACAGGCTTCTTTAAAAGGTCCAATTCTGTTCCTAGAACTTAACTAGAATTTATTCTTCACTGGGAAAAAGTTCATTTAAAAAAGCCCCCCCCCCCCCAGTCTCCCTTAAATCTGCAGAAATATTTGTAGTCAGTGATACAAAGTCTGGCCAAAAGAAGACTTGTAAACAGCATAACGTGGTGTCTTATGCTCAGCGATGGAATGTTCAGGTGAAACAGCTCTTTGAAGTTGGGGATTGACTGGGCTCACAAGCCTGATACTGTACAACCCAAACCCCTAAGATTTGAACATCTGAGCAGTTTTGTGCTTTGAGCCACTTTTTGACAAAAATGGCTCCATTTTTCCACTCTGTGATTTTCTTAAGCTAGTTCAGTGTTTTATAGTCTCACAGTAGTAAAGTCGTGTTGCTTTCTAAGCTATAACAGTTGACTTTATTCTTCTACTCTGAAAAATGTTGACTTGTTTGAGTGTATATAATATATATAAAGGGAGCCTTAATGGATTTGTTTTCATAATTTAATATTTTTTGTATTTGCTCTTGTACAATTGTTTTTAATGGAAAGTATTACAGAATTGAGGGTGGAATTCTTAGAACCAAAGTTATTCTTAATAAAAATCACCACATGCTTGGACCATGCAACCCTTGTTTTGTCTGATCTGTTTAAGGTGAGCATCTGGAAAGGAAGGGGGCTGTGTTTAATTCAAGGATTTGTGGGAGGGGGGGCTTTAGGTCTCCCTTTGGTGACTGTCCTCTCTGACAGCCTTCACCCCAAGTCCTGTTGCCTTGTGTGGGTCAAGGCTGACACTTTATTATGTCAGACAGCTTCACACTAGGGTGTTAATGGTGCTGGCAACTGCACTTTGCATTTATGGCCCTGTTGCAGCAACCTCAGTCCTTCAGCTCAAAGTATTCTGAATTTTAGGAAGCTTGGTGGGACAGTGGTAGATGTGTTTTGGGAAGGCCCATTTTTAGTACTTGTGAGCAAGTACATAGGGCGTGTCTGAAGTGTGCTTATGAAATTTTTTTGCATATTCAGCTAAATTATATTACTCTCCAAGAGGTTACTTTGGGAACTGTACCACTGATTGCATTATACTACTAGTTAAAATACCTGGAGTGCCAAAAAAAATGTATCCACATTTTAAGAGATATTATCTATGTATCACTTTTAGTTCACTGTAATCAGAAGTGTCTCGATGCTGATGGCAACCACTTTGAGCACCTCTTGTAATTGCAGAAGTCAAATGTGACTTGTGTTCATCTTTTGCTATCGGTATATATTGAGTATTTCAATTTTAATATAGTTTTCCCCTTTCTTAAAATGTATATATTTTTGTGGCACCCTATGTAATATGGAAATTCAAGTCTCTTTATAATAATGCCTTTATTTTCCAATTGCAGATTGTGACTTAGCTTGATGACCAGGTGTCATTGAACTCTTTTTTTTTATTGTTTTAAGTTATTAAATGATTTTATTGTTTTGTTCTATGTTTTATATCCTAAGACTGCATCTAAGAACATAGTGTTTTCAGAATTCAAAATCTATATTTCCCCTTGAAAATGTACTTGGGTGATTTTCTTAAATTTAATTTATTTTTGTTATAGAGTGGTAGGCTATAAGTGAGGATTGACTACCGAAGTAGACTGCGTGCAGGTGAAGTTTAGGCTTCTTTTTTTTTCTGAGTTGCAGTCTCACTCCATCACCCAGGCTGGAGTGCTGAGGCACACTCAGGGGCACCCCAGCCTCGACCTGCTGGGCTCCAGCGATCCTTTCACCTCAGCCTTCCAAGTAGCTGGAACTACAGACCCACACTACCACACCTAGCTCATTTTTGATTTCTTGTAGAGACAAGGTCTCGCCAGTTTGCTCGGGCTGGTCTTGAACCTGCGGGCTTAGACAATCCACTTGCCTGGGCCTCCCAAAGGGCTGGCATTACAGGCTGAGCCACCGAGCCCGGCCAGTTTGGGCTTCTTACGGGCCCTCGCTTCCCTTTATGGACGAGGTACCCTTTGTGTTGTCATGTGCTTCCCCCCGCCTCGCTCTCCCCGCTAGCAGTGCCCTGTGACTGCCCATCCGACCCTTGTGCTGATGTGACTAGTGTTAAGGACCCCCTTATGAGCGAGAACATGTGGTATTTTGTTCTTTGTTTCTGTGGTAGTTCACTTAGTATGATGGTCTCCAACTCCATCCAAGTTGCTGCGAAATCCGTTATGGCTGCATCATATTCCATCATGTATACATAGCACACTTTCTTTATCCAGTCTACTCGATGGGCAGCAGGGTTGGTTCCATATTCTTGCTATTGTAAATAGTGCTGCAGTCAACATGCTGGATGTATTCCCGGTAAGCACTGGAACAGGACAAGGATGCCCACTCTCACCCTTCCTGTTCAACATGGTGCTGGAAGTCCTAGCCAGAGCAGTCAGGCAAGAGAAGGGATCAGGGGTATCCCAACAGGAAAAGAGCAAGTTAAGCTGTCCCTCTTTGTAGGGTTTCTAAAAAACCCTAGGGAGTCTGTCAAAAGCCTGATAAACGACTTTAGTAAAGTCTGGGATTACAAAATCAACATGCAAAAGACAGTTGTCTTTTTTAAAACTCATTTATTTTTTAAATTTTAAAGATGTGGGGTGCAAGACAGAATTGGGTACATAAGTGTCCAGGCACAGGTGAAGTTTGGGCCTCCCATTGTCCCTTACTTCGCCTTGATTAGGATCAGACACCTGACAGTTGCATTTCTATACGCTAGCAACAAGCAAGCCTAGAACCAAAAAAAACACAATTCCATTCACAACAGCCACAAACAAACCAATCAACCTTTGGCATCCATCTAACCAGAGAATTGAAAGACCTTTACAACAAGCACTACAAAATGCTGCTCAAAGACATCAAAGATGACTCTTTAAATTTTTTTTTTTTAAATTTACTCAGGAGAGTTACGATTTGCTGTCTTGGCCGCTTCAGTGGCTCAGCCTGTAATCCCTGGGCTTTGGGAGGCCAAGGTGAGTGGATTGCTTGAGCCTGCGGGTTCGAGGCCAACCTGGGCAACTTGGCAAGACCTCGTCTCTACAATAAATTTTAAAAAAATTAGCCAAGCATGGTAGCGTGCACCTGTAGTTCTGGCTACTCAGAAGGCTGAAGCGGAAGGATCGCCGGAGCCCTGCAGGTCGATGCTGGGGTGGCCGTGAGCACTCCAGCAGCTTGGGCGTCGGAGTGAGACTCCGACTTAAAAAAAAAAAAAAAAGATTTGCTGTCTCAGGTTATACTAGGAGCTCTAAAATCAGTGCTCTAGAGCTCCCAGAATGATTCTCAAAATATGGATTCCTAAAATGACTCCAGCAGTAGCTGTATCCTTGGCACTTTGCCAAGGTGATGATGTCGAGACTGTCCAGTTCCTTTAATGGGACCACTGTGTGTGGGTGTGTGTGTGTGTCTTTTACAGTAGTGGTAATACATTTGAAAGGAGACAGGGCAATTAAAGTATTTGGTAAGATTTAAAATGCCATAGGAAAGTTAAAAGAAGTATTCAAGTAATACTACCAGGCTTATATTTACCAGCATAATAAGTAGTGAAATATTTTATTGCCAAGGTCTTAGGATTAATAAAATCTTTAGGAGCTAGCCTCACAATCACAATCTCTCCTTTAATTTTTCTTGTGAGGAAACATAGTCACTTTTTCCACTGCTCGAAACAGTTTTTGAACTTGTCAATTCTGATGACTTTTAGTGTTTCTGCCATTTTTTGTTTCACCTCTTCTACATAGGCAAAATGTTTCCCTTTGAGGAGCTTTTTTATCCAGGGAATCTAAAAAAAAGTCACTCAGGGTGAGATTGGGTGAATAGGGAGGGTGGAGTATGGAGATCATGCCATTTTTTGGTCAAAAACTGCTGAACACTCACGTGGTATGAGCAGGTGTGCTCATAAGTCACCCATCATGAAATGGGCAAACACATTGAAAGAATTTTTAAAAAAATGTCAGTGACACTGAACAAAGCCTCTTACAACAACACTAGCTGGTACACTGATGCCAATGGGTTCCTAGAACACTTACCTAGCAGGGGACCCATCCTCCAAAAGATAGTTCTGGGTTTTTTGGGTCCCCTCCCTCATGTTATTGTACACGATCAACTGGACTCCTTTTCTACTTGATTATTTTGTGTGACCACTGGTGGTGATCAGTTTTTTTTTCTTCTTGTCCTACATTTTCCTAGTTTATCTTACAATTTCCTGTATTAACTATTTCCTGTGTGCATAGGTAGAAACAGGTGCATGCTAATGGTTTATGAAAATGTATGTTCTTCATAGAGCAAACAAAATGCCCACATATGTGATAGTCCCTTAAACATATCCTATATTCATCTTTCTTTTGTATATAACTCCTTTTTCTCATTGCAGTATTATGAATCTGTGGCCGTTTTATAGACTCGGCTTACTATAATTTTCGTCACCCTTTTGGAGTACTCAGAATATTACAACCTGCCAGCCAGAAGCCCTTCAAGCTTATTTCTTTGTTTTTGTGCATTTTCTTGTCTTAATTTTTGTTTGTGTCTTTGTGTTTTTTGTTTGTTTTTTGTTTTTTTTGCTTCTGATCATTATGACAACATATTTACTTTGTTACAGCAATGTTTGGAGCCATCCTAATTTTTTGGTCAGTTGCCAAAACACCCTTTCAAGCAGTAGTAATTTAACTGGTCTTATATTGGCCCTGAGTAGGCAAATAGGTCAATGAAACAGCACATAGATTCCAGAAAGAGACTGCATTTATATATTGAAATGTACTATAATTAAGGTAGAATATTATTTCATATCAGTTAGGAAAGGATAAGTAATTCAGTTAAAAGTTTTGGGGCAATTATAACCAAAAAAATACATACTACATTACACAAAATCATATGTAAGAATAATTTCCAATTTTATAAAAATACTCAACATAAAAATAAACTATAGAAGTATTAGAAGAAAATATAAGATAATATATTTATAAACATAGAGGTGGGAGAGGCTTTCCTAAGGAAGACATCCAACCCCAAATCTTTAACAAAGAAAACTGACAGACGTAACCAGAGAAAGTTAGACACTTTAAAAAAGATACTATAAAAAGGGTAAAAGTAGCCAGGCTCGGTGGCTCAGCCTGTAATCCCGCGCCTTTGGGAGGCTGAGGTGAGTGGATTGCCTGAGCCCGCTGGTTCGAGACCCGCCCAGGCAGCGAGACCTCATCTCTGCAATAAATCAAAAAATCAGTAGAATTCTGACTACTTGGAAGGCTGAGGCAGAAGGATCACCAGAGCCCAGCAGGTCGAGGCTGCGGTGGCCGGGAGCGGCCACTGCACTCCAGTCTGTGCGACAGAGTGAGACTCCAACTCAAAAAATGAAAAGGGTAAAAGTAACAACTTTTAACTAAGGTATATTACATATATAGCAGCCAATGAATAATACTAAGGTTATAGAGAGACTGTCTATAAATGTCAATACAGTTAAAAAAAAAGAACAAAGTATTTGAACAGGCAATTCACAGAAGATGAAATCAAATGATCCATCCACACACAAAGAGATGCTTACGTCACTACTACCCAGAAAATGCAAATTAACACAACAACAAGGTGAGTTTATCAAAGCAAAAACTATACAGATTGATCCTAGCTATTGTTGGTGGGGACGTAGAGAAACAGGTGTTCTATATACAGGTGTATACCTTCTGTGGGAGCGAACATAAGTAAAGCCAATTTAAAAGCATACATCTCTTCACACCCACTAGAATGGATGTAATAAAAAAGATAGATAATAAATAACAAGTGAGTGTTGACTAAGATGTGGAGAGACTGAATCCTTTGTTGGATTGCTAGTGAGACTGTAAAATGGTACAGCTACTTTGGAAAAGTTTGGCAGTTTCTTGAAAAGTTAAACATAGATTTATCGTATGACCTAGCAATTCCATTCCTTAGTGTATACTCAGAATGAAAATATTCACCCACCCAGTCTTGCACGCAAATGTGTATAGCAAGATTATGCATACTAACTAAAAAGTGGGAACAATTAAAATGTCTATCAATTGATGAATGATTTAAGCAAAATATGGTATATATATACAGTGGAATATTATCCCATCATTAAAAGGAATTGATACATGCTACAGCATGGATAAACCTCCAAGACAGTAAAACCTTTAAAATGCACTAAAATGCATATATCTCTTGACACACAATTACATTTCTAGGAGTTTGAACTTTAAAAATACTTGCATAGAGATTGTTCTTCAAATATATTTTTGTAGCATTTCTCTTGGAAACAACACCTATCTAGTAGTAGT
Source organism: Carlito syrichta (assembly GCF_000164805.1). NCBI lineage: Eukaryota > Metazoa > Chordata > Mammalia > Primates > Tarsiidae > Carlito > Carlito syrichta. Next base: position 677,770 of record NW_007252320.1, read on the forward strand.
TTACTAGTTAAGTATAATACATTCCTAGTCTCTTTATGGACTATAATGTGTACCTCTAAAAATAATAAGATATTATATTATTGTACATAAACATCAATAAGACTTCGAAGACTTTGAATAAGACTGTTACATTAAAAAGCAAGCCATAGGAAAATATATGCAGTATGTCATTTACATAAAAATTTAGAAGTGTTCATATGCATACATATCTATACAAATGCTTACGACTAGAACTGGAAGTTTATCTATCATGTTAATAGTGGTTACTACTGGGACAGGAAAAGCTTTTAAAAGGTCAGAAATAATGGGGACTTCCTGTGTTCAGTGTGAATATTTTTATATTTTTAAAACATTGTACAATAAGAATTTGTGTTGAAACACTAGCTTTTGAAAGGGCATAAAAGCAAAGAAAAACTTGGGGAAAACCATACTTAATACAAAATTATCCCTTAAAGTTTAGACGTTGTTCATGTCATAATGATTAGTATATACAGTATGTGTATGGTGAGAGATAACAGAATGGCTTCAGTGGTCCAAAGACTCTCAGACCTATACTTGACATAGCACAGGAAATAAAAGTTCAGTGAAAAAAGAGAAGCTTTGACTAGAATGGCAGTGAGGAATATTTTTGACCTTTTATTGACCCTTAAGAGTGGAACAGAGAAGTGGGCCATGGCTTCTCCTAAAGGGTGTAGATTTCACCATGGAAACAATGTTGCCCATCAGACTTTTCCTCTGCTACAATTTAAAGTAATGTGGTTATAGTCCTCTGTGTTTTCTGCTATTGTTTTTATTGACCAGGGTCAAGGTGATTTAGAAGTGGGGAAATGGCAACTTAGTAACGAAGTATTGGTACTTGGTCCGTGCAGAGCATTGTGGGGGGCTCTGGGTTGGCCAATCAATGTTTTCCTGGCAGATGTTCTCTCTTGGATGGTGGTGAAATTTCTGTTTACCATCTCATTTGATTCCAGGTGGAGACTTTGTTGTATTACTGAGTACATGTATTATTCCTTTTGCTCCTTCTGGTTGAATACTTGAGATATTAGCTTAGAAAAAGAGCTAGCTAGCAGCCAGAGTAATGCTGACTCTTGGCCCTAATGTATGAGGCCTACTAGAAGCTGTAACACGCCGGGCTCGGTCGCTCAGCCTGTAATCCCGCGCCTTTGGGAGGCTGAGGTGAGTAGATTGCCTGAGCCCGCGGGTTCGAGACCCACCTGGGCAATTTGACGAGACCTCATCTCTGCAATAAATCAAAAAATCAGCCGGGCGTGGTAGCGCATGCCTGTAATTCCGGCTACTTGGAAAGCTGAGGCGGAAGGATCGCCGGAGCCCAGCAGGTCGAGGCTGCGGTGGCCGAGAGCGGCCACTGCACTCCAGTCTGGGCAACAGAGTGAGACTCCAACTCAAAAAAAAAAAAAGAAGAAGAAGAAGAAGCTGTAACAAAGGCTGGTCTGGAATAGAATTAGCAGCAGAGAATACAGGCTATAGCCTCCCCTGTTCTGACTTCACAATCAGATGCTATCACTTGAGTACCTCCTTGGTATTTGCCCATGGTTATTTATTCTTCCGAGAGGCTCCAGGAAACCGCTGCACCTGTTAGCCATGCCCTAACAAAGAGGAAAACCGCCTGATTAAAAACACCTGCTGCTACCCAGGAGGGCAATATCTTACACAATGGACTGTGATCCGGAAGCAGGGCACATAGATAGCCTCCTCAGAACTGATGGCCACCCTGTGGCCTCAATGCAGAAAAAATGCACCGTGTAAACTCGGAAGAGCAAAAGGAATGTTCCAGCTCCCGCGACTAGGCTTTGATTTGATGGGTTGCTGCTTTGTTATTTGGAGGGGCTGTCCCAGTTTGTGCTCTTGGTTCCTCGTCCCCTTTTCCTTCCTCAGTGATTTCCTTGTTCCTCGGAGATAAGCAGCAGGATCAATGAAGTACAAGGGCTCACCGAGTCTGTTTACAAGATAACTTGCTAAAAGCTAGTTCCAGCCCTTGAGGTGTTTGTAATCTTGTTCGGAGATAAGACATAACATAACGTGTAATAAATAATAACAGGCATTAAATAAAATGCCACATGAGTACTCAGAAGATAAGAACTATAGGAACAAATTAAAGAAGAGGAAACACACACTAAATCACATGGTTTTATCGCTAGATGGATGTTCATAGTAATGTTCTCTGAGGGAGGCGGTGGAAATTAACGGTTCAAGCCACGTTTTAAATTAAATGTGAATTTTATTTATTCTTGATCATCCTCTCTGCTTCCCCGGCTGTCCTTCAAAAAATACGACTGAGCGGGTTGAAAACCCAGGTTCTTATAAGTAGCAGTAATAGGACACCGGGGAGCAGACAGAGCAAGAAGGGGGCAGAACAAATAAGCCTCCAACCTCCTCCATGCAAAACAGCCTGCAGCGTTGCTAGGAAACACCTGTCGTGTATGTCTAAAGAACTTCCTGAGGTGCTTGAGGTTAGGCTGCGGGTGAGTTTTGATTTGCTTCCTGGTAGTAAAATCTGAAGAATGGTGTGGTTCGCTGTGGCTGTTGTCCATAACACTGGTGGGTTGTCTCCAAATGGCAGCTGTCCCCGGGCACCTGTGTGGGTACGTGGTTGCAGGAGAGAATGGGACTGTGGGGACACATGCATTTCACGTCCAGCCTGTGTGTATGTCCACTTGTGTGTGTGTGTGTGTGTGTGTGTGTGTGTGTG
>NW_007252320.1:680708-682609 GCF_000164805.1 Carlito syrichta
TCGAACCCACAGGCTCAGGCAATCCACTCACCTCAGCCTCCCAAAGGCGCGGGATTACAGGTTGAGCCACCGAGCCCAGCTTGTATGTCCATTTTTATCACAATGCTCTGAGCTGGGAATACGATGCTGAGCAAAGGCGTATTCAGTCCCTTTTTGGAGCTTAAAAATCAAGTGAGAAGATAAACATCATTCAATGAGTCGCATGATAAATATAAAATGAACTGTGGTAAGGGGTACGAAAGAGAAGGGCAGGGTGTCATGAGAGCACTTGGTTGCACCTGGGAGCTGTCAGTCCACTAGCCATCATCACTCTGCCTGTGCTGGGCACCGTGCACAGTGGCTAACATTTGAGATCGAACGTAATTCTTACCGTATCCTATGTGTGTATGTGTGTGGGGGTATACTGTTGTCATCTTCACTGTAGAGGAGAGGGCACTGAAGCTCATCAAAGGTGAGTGTAGTAGCCCCCTCATCCTCAGGGAATACATTCTAAGACCCCCAGTGGACGCCTGAAACTGTAAGTAGCAGAAAGCCCTACATAGGCCATGTTTTTCTTTTTATCTGATAACCAAGAGGACAGCTAAGGTACTAATGGGTGGATAGTGTAGATGGTGTGAATATGCGGACAAAGGGAGGATTCACATCTGAACAAAGAGAGGATTAACATGCTGGGTAGGATGGCATGAGATTTTATCATGCCACTCGAAATGGTGCATGCCACTTGAAATGGTGCAACATTTAAAACTTAAGTATTGCTTATTTCCAGAATTTTCCATGAAATATTTCTGGACTGTGGTTGACTGTGGGTAGCAGACTGAAACCAGGGAAAGTGAAACCTCAGATAAGGGGGAGCTGCAGTAATCGAACTGAACTTGAGATCTCCGACAAAACCACACCCTCATCCACTGTCCCGGTCTTCATCAATGGTGCCAGTCTCCACCCAGATCTACAGGCTGGGAATTTGGGAGTCATCTTTGCCCCAGCCTCACCCTCCACATCCAGTCAATCACTCAGTTCTGTTTTCTTTGCCTCCTAAATATGTACTGAGTTTCTCTTCTCCTCCCCAATCCCACTACTCATTTTAGAACAGTAGTCTCCTGATGGGTCTTCCTGTCTCACTCTCACCTTCAACTGAGCCATGCTCTCCAAAGAAGCCATAATGACCTTTAGCAAGGCAAATCTGACAACGTCTCTCCATTACTTAAAGACTATCATTGGTTTTAGGGTAAAGACCAAAATCCTTAACATGGCTTCCAAGGCCCAGCCCATGCTGACTCTTGTCTCCATCTCCAGCGCCTCTTGTACCTCTGCTCCTTGCTCCCCTTGTCCCAGAGCCACTGGCCTCCTTTCTGCCTCAGGGCCTTCACACCTACCAATTGCCTTTCCTGAGCATTCTTATTCTCCCCTCTCTGCCTAGTTAACTCATTTTAGCCCCAAGGGAAGCTTTCTTAGCTGTGCGGAGCAGGTCAAATCATTCTCATAACACTTTTATTTCTTCTTTATAACATTAGATAAGTGAATCATTATATAATTAATTGATGTTTCTCTCTCTTGCATATATGAGCTATGAAGTTGGGTATGATATCTGGCTTGTTCACTGCAGTATTCTCCGTTCAGGGCTTGGCATATAGTAGGCACTCAATAAATGTTTGTGGAATCAAATACTTGTTCCGGAAAGTTCTGGGAGTGAACGTCCCAGAGTTTGCATAGTTAATAAATGGCAGAACCTAGACTCAAACCCAGTTTAATATCAAAGTTGTCACACGAAAGTACCACGGTCTTGTCTATTTCTTTATATGGACACAGCCAGAGGCTTTCACACACATGCTGTTTTATTTTTTTTTTAATTTTTAATTTTTTTATTTTTTGAGTTGGAGTCTCACTCTGTCGCCCAGACTGGA
>NW_007252320.1:682629-765769 GCF_000164805.1 Carlito syrichta
GAACCCGCGGGCTCAGGCAATCCACTCACCTCAGCCTCCCAAAGGCGCGGGATTATAGGCTGAGCCACTGAGCCCGGCTATGCTGTTTTATGTAAGAGCAAAATGCAGTGGGCCACAGGCCACAGGCCACTCCCGGTTATCTGTGGCTTCCTTTCTCCAACTGTTTGACTAATTCTCACTGCTGACGGCATGAAGCCAGGAAGTACTTGGGGCGGGGGAACTGGTTTCCTTTAACAGAAGGACTCTGTGTGTGGATGTGGTGGATGAGGGTGGGGAGGAAGGGGATGCATTCCATAACCAAGGTCAGCTGAAATTCACATTAGATGTTGATTTGGATTTTGGGGGACGATTGGGTGGGCTGCAGATTAAGGCTAGGAGCACAGGCTTCGAAAACAGAAAACTTGGATCTGAATCACAGCTTCATCAGTTTCTAACTTTGCGATCCAAGAAAAAAAATTATTTGGCCTCAGTTTCCTCATCCATAAAATGGATATCATAATTTTTGTTTGCCTCATGAAGTTGTTGTACAAGTTAAAGGAGTTAATCTGTGTAAGGTGCTTAATAAGCATTGGTGATCATTTTGTGGTTCTTTTATTTCTATTTTTTGTGCACATTTTTTCTAATGAGGTTTGAGCAAGTCCAGCTCACTCACCAGAATCTTGTGTAGGAGAGAGCAGCTACAAGGACCGTGCTGCCCACACACCCAACATGCAGGGCTACGGCCATCCTAGGCTCAGACCCTCCACCACATGGTATGACCTAAAGCCGTAATGTCTACTCGCCTCTAAATCCCTCCTCTAAAAGCCAACAGCATTAACCTTTGAAGTCCTAACCACAGCTTAGATGTGAAAAAGTTTCAACAAGGCATTGCTTTGGGAAGGACATCGTGTTTACCTTTATCTTTCTGGCAGAGATACCTTGATGTATTTTATTTATTTGTTTATTTATTTATTTATTTGAGTTGGAATCTCACTCCATCGCTCGGGCTGAAGTGCAGTGGCACACTCACGGTCACCCCAGCCTCTACCTGCTGGGTTCAGGCGATCCTTCCGCCTCAGCCTTCCAAGTAGCCGAACTACAGGCACACGCTACCACGCCCGGCTAATTTTTTGATTGATTGTAGAGATGAGGTCTCACCAAGTTGTCCGGGCTGGTCTCAAACCCGTGGGCTCAGGCAATCCACTCGCCTCAGCCTCCCAAAGTGCTGGGATTATAGGCTGAGCCACTGAGTTGGGCCTATTTATTTTTAAAATTTATTTTATTTTAAAGATGTGGGGTACAGTTCAGAATTAGGTATACAAGTGATGATTGTACAGGTGAAGTTTATGCCTCCCTTTTGCCCCCGCTTTTGCCTGGTTTGAGATCAGGTGCCCTTACTGATGTTGTGTCACCCCCCTTAACCCCACCCCAGCAGTATTCCGCTACTGTCCATCCCTTTCTTATAGTTTTATGGTAAATGTTCAGGGTCCACTTATGAGTGAGAACACGTGGTACTCTGTTCTTTGTTTCTGTGATAGATCACTGAGTATGATAAACTCTAAATCCATCCAAGTTGCTACAAAGTCCATATGTTTGTTCTTCTTTATGACTGCATAATATTCCATTGAGTATAGGTACCATTTTTAAAAAAAATCTAGTCCAGTTTTGATGGGCAACATGGTTGGTTCCATGTTTTTGCTATTGGGAAGAGTGCTGCAATAAACATGTGGGAGCAGGTATCTTTTTGGAAGAACGATTTGAGTTCCTCAGGTATATACCCAGTAGGAGGATTGCTGGGTCATATGGAAGGTCAATGTCCAGTTCTTTTAGGAATAGCCACACTGTTTTCCAAAGAGGTTGCACTAATTTGCATACTTTGATGCGTTTTCAAGCACTGGGTACAGCTGAGACAATCCCTGTTGGCTTAGGAAGGGAGGAGACCAGACGAGACTATGAACAGACAGGCTTGGGGTAGCCAGTCAGGTGTGGCCTGTCACTCGTGTGCCCAGGGTTGGCCTAGCCCAGCTGAAGTTAGACCAGGAAGGAAGGCAGGTAGTAGGTGTTGCTGGCTCATTTTAAGGCCCAGAGGAAGCCTCTGTTCCTGCTGGAAGAACTCCTAATTAAGAGGCTTCTAGAAACCAAGGCTTCCCCTAAATGGCTTTTCTTGTGACAAGACAAGGCAGCCAGCGGCTGACCTCCAGAGAGAAAAGGAAACCTCTCTCCATGGTTGCTGATGTGAAGCTTCTACAACTTGGGATTTGATCCTTTCTGCTAGGGTGTTTAAATCTATAGTATTGAGTGGTTGGGAGGCTTAAATGAAATGATAAAATCTAGCCCTAGCTTAGGGCCAGGTCTATATGGACCCTGGGGGCGGCTCGCAGTTGCTATGCTTTCTTAAAATGATGCGTGATACTGCCATCTAGTGTTATCTAGCAGAACTTTATTTTAAAATCTAGTCTATTTTAAAATTATTTTAAAATTTATTTTAAAATCTATTTTAAAATTATTTTTAAAATTGTAATCGTAATATACTTACTAATATATTATTATTATTGTTGTTGTTGTTATTTATTCTATTGATCTTAAATCTCCCCCTCAAAACTCTAATCTTCTGTTCTTGATCGAAGTGAACTGATTTAAGTCGTGAGTAGTAATTATTATGATTAAACCTGTCAGTTTAATGTGATATGTTCCTGTACCGAGGGTCAAAAGTCCCCCTTTCTAGTCCCCGTGCTGCCTTTCACTGTGGGGACAGTGGACAGTGGAAAAGTCACAGTCTCTCCATGGTCAATTTTGTTCATCTGTAAAATGGGCTAACCATCCCTGTCCACAGCTGAGCATTGTAGCGAGGATTGCAGTGACATCCATTCAGTCATCCAGCAAAGGGGTCGGTCCCAGGCAAGTAAGGAAGTCAGGGATCCTGCCCCCAGAGAGTTGGCATGCTGTGGATGAAATATGTCACACACACTCACACACACACACACACACACATACTTTCACACACACAATCAGGGACAAAGCGTTAAGCCACTTTTCACATGGACCCACAGAAGGCTCACGTCCTTCATTCCTTTCTTCTTTCATAATATGCCAAATCTGATGCTTATCATGAACTTGCTTTTTCCCTTATCAATATCACAAAGTCCAGTTGCTCTGTCACGGTAGCTAAGATCCAATCCAATTAGACGGCTTCCTCAAGCTGCTTAAGATTTCTGGGCAAGCCAGGTTCGGTGGCTCAGCCTGTAATCCCCGCGCTTTGGGAGGCTGAGGTGAGTGGATTGCCTGAGCCCACGAGTTCGAGACCTGCCTGGGCAACTTGGCGAGCCCTCATCTCTACAATAAATCAAAATATCAGCCGGGCTTGGCAGCGCGCGCCTCTAGTTCCAGCCACTGGAAGACTGAGGCGGAAGGATCACCGGAGCCCAGCAGGTCGAGGCTGCGGTGGCCGGGAGTGGCCACTGCATTCCAGTCTGGGCGACAGAGTGAGACTCCAACTCGAAAAAAAAAAAAAAAAGATTTTCTGGGCAATCGTTATTTTTCAAGAGAGAGACTTGCCCATGCCAGACCTTTCTGGTGCCAAATTTTGCCAGCCCTTTCTTTCCTCTCTTCTTCTCACTAATAAACTTTGTTCTAAAACTTAAAAAACAAAAAAACCCAAAGATTTTCTGATATACTAGCAGGTAACCTTTACCGGGGCCAGGTATTTTGCTCAGTGCTTTACCTATCAATCTTTACAACAATCGTAGGAGCTGTATTTCACAATTTCTTCTATTTACCTGTGGGGAAATGGAGGCAGAGAGAAGTAAAGAAACACATCTGAGGTCACACAGCCAGCCTGCGGCAGCCTGGAATACAAACCCGGGTCCCATGTGACTGTGGAGTTCACACTCTCGCCCCCTGGGCCACCCTGCCATACTGTCTTCTGTGTGTGGCCGCGGCGTCTTCTCTCCCCTCGCATCTGGCCTTCCCATGGCCTCTCACGATATCTCCCCATCTGTACATGACCTGATTCGAGTATCCTGCCCTGGAGGCCGCCCCTGACACCCAGCCCTGCACCTGTTCTCTCACTCGCAACACAGGAAGGCCCATGAGCATGGGTTGTGCCCTGCCATGCATTGTAGAGGCTGTATGTGTCTGTCTCCCCTGGACCCACGGCGAGGGTCTTGTGCGCGTCTGCAGCTGTCTGAACTAAATAAGGGTTTGCTGAGTCGTAGTAAATGAAACAGCACAGGAGAAAGTGCTCTGTAAACGAAAACATCGGAGAAGCATGAGCCAGCAGAAACTTTTACAAGTTCTTCGTGAAATGTAAGCAGATTTAGGACATGAAGTATTCATTTGTGCACGAGTGTTGTCTTCTTTTTGATCTCAGGCCACTTTCCAGACTGACTAAGGATGGCTCCTGCCCTCTTAACCAGGGTCCCCGCTGGACAAATGTTGCCGGTATTCACCGAGGGAGATTTGAAATGATCCCTGCACAAACTTTGTATAAAAGCCAGCATGTGCCTCCTTAAAGACCTTTAAAAAGTATCCGTTAAGTGACTCCAGCTGGGGGGAAATCTCTCCGGGTAATGGAACCCGGCCTCGGCGTCAGGCCCTTGCTTCTGGCCCAGGCTCTGCCCTGTACTGGCTGTTTCTCACGTACCTTCTCCATGGACGAAAAAAGCCGCAAGACAATGTCTGAGGTTCCTTCCGATCCCAGGGTTTTTAGATGTTGGATCTTGTTTCTGCAGCCTCATGACTTGGAGCTGCTTAATTGATTTTGGAGATCAATTTCCATGCCTATAAAATAGAGCTGGCCTAGCTTATCAGAACACTGTGGGCATTGTAGAGAAAAAGCAATGTAAATTGCTCTTGAAATTTAAAATCTAATAAATGCAGAGAAGAACACAGGAGCACAGTGTTTTCCAGAAGTCGGGAAAACAGAAAGAAGAGACCGTTAGCCTAGAGTTGGCCACGTCTCTCTTTTTGGTGGATGTGTGAGGTAGGTGAAGTCTGAAGTCTTTTTCTCTTTGGGGTGATAAACTGAGATTTGATTCTTCTAGAAACGACATTCCCTGTCCTCCGAGAAGGCTGTCTTCTTCTAGAAATGACATTCCTTGTCCTCTGAGAAGTCTGCCTTCTTCTAGAAACGACATTCCTTCTAGAAGGCCGTCTTCCTTTCTCTGGTCGCCACATCTGCTCTTGTTTCTGGGCAGATCTATCTCCATTGCCCTCTCACCTTCCTAAACAATAGTTCCAGACTCAAAAGCTAGCAAGTTTAGCTATTTTGACTGTTAATGAAAACTGCTTTATATGAAATAATCTGTAGTCAGGGAGTAAATATAATATTACAAAACCCAAATTTTTAAAAATAGTATGATATGCTTCAAAGAAATTAAACAATGATCAAAGACAATCTTAAAAGTCTAGGCCAAGGCAGTTTCCATGATAAGTTCTACCAGAGTCGAGAAAAAATAATTCCAATGTTACAAAACGATTCCTGAACGCAGCAAGTGGAAACACTTTCCAACTCAATTTGTGAGGCTTCTGAAATCTTGACACCAAAACCTACCAGAGATAGTAGGACACAAAAAAATTACTGGCCAATAACACTTATGATCATGATGCAAATATTCTATGCAATATATTTGCAAACCAAATCCAGCAATGTGTCAAAGGGGTAATTCATCATGATCAAGTTAATTTATACCAGGAATGCAAGGCTGGCATACCTTTTGAGCACTAATTAATATAATTTTTAAAATACAGGATTAAGAAAGAATAATAATATGATTATTTCAATAGATATTTTTAAAATTTAATAAATTTCAACATCACACACGATTTCAAAAAATCCTTTTCAAACTAGACAATTCTCTTAACATTTATGTAAAAAACAAACAAAACAAAAGTTCTGCCACAGACATCATTCTTAATGATAAATAATTTTGAGATAAATAATGATAGAAGGGCTCTGACAATATTCAATTATCTTTCTACTGAGGGTCTTGGAAAGTGCAACAAAAATAAACACAAGCATAAGGATTCTGAAACAGCAAAACTGTTTGCAGATGCCATGATTGTATATGTAGGACATCTAACCAAATCTAAAGAAAAAGAAAACTTATTTGTTTTAATAAAAAGTTTATCGGGAGTATGGACATCCTATCAAAATATGAAAACCTATTGTTATATACTGGTTTAGAAAATGAAGTTAAAGAGACACTTTTTTTTTTTTTTGCTGTGACCTAAAGCTTCTCTAAAAAATAAGTTTATTAATTTTTTTTTTTTTTGAGTTGGAGTCTCACTCTGTCGCCCAGACTGGAGTGCAGTGGCCGCTCCCAGCCACTGCAGCCTCGACCTACTGGGCTCCGGCAATCCTTCCGCCTCAGCCTTCCGAGTAGCCAGAATTACAGGCATGTGCTACCACGCCCGGCTGATTTTTTGACTTATTGTAGAGATGAGGTCTAGCTGCCCAGGCAGATCTCGAACCCGTGGGCCCAGGCAATCCACTCACCTCAGCCGCCCAAAGACGCGAGATTACAGGCTGAGCCACCGAGCCCGGCTAGTTTATTAATTTTTAAAAACAAGATGACATTTAGAGCAGCACAAAAAGGTATTTAAAACCGCAAATAAGTAGAAGAGAAAGGTGGTTGTCAAGGGCAGAGAGGAGGAAGAATGGAGAAGAAGTAGGTGAAAGTCTATAACCTTCCAGTTAGGTAGAGTGAATACATGTTTAGAGATCTAATATGCTGAATGAGTACTATAGCTATTAATATTTATTGTATACTGAAAATTGCCAAGAGAGTAGATTTTAGGGGATCCTATCACACACACACACAAAGTACAGAGGGTGATATTTAAGATGATTTGCTTGCCTATAGTCCTTTCACTATTTATATATATATCAAAGTATCATATTGCACACCTTAAATATACACAATAAAAATACACTAAGATATTATTAAATGGGTATCAATAATAAGCATATGAAGTTGCCTTAAAAAGATGAGGAAAATGTTCATCAGTCCTCCAAGGTGTCTTCATTCTGTTGTTGCTTTTCTGTGCATTATACAGTGCTTTCATTTATGTTCTATGTAAAATTTTTCAAGCAATAAATAATTTAAGTTCTAAATCTTTTTTGAAAAATATGAAAGAAGTCCTAAATAACTGGAGAAATATACTAAGCTTGTAGATTAGAAGATGTTCTCTCCAAATTGACTTATATATTCAAGCAATCCCAATGGAGTCTGGTGTGTGTGTGTGTGTGTGTGTGTGTGTGTTAAAGAGATAAGTTAAAGAGATACTTTTTTTTTTTTGCTGTGACCTTAAACTTGTGTGTAACCTGATAAACAGATATTAAAATTTAAAAATTTAGTTCTTTCACTAGCACTGGGGTACAAATAGGTTTTGGCTACATGGATGCATTGTATAGTGGTAAATAAGTATACTCACCACCACCATCTGTGTGCATTGTACCCATTGTACATGATGGGTGATTTTTCATCACTTCCCCCTTCCTCCCCCTTCTGAGTCTCCAACGTCCATTAGACCATTATCTCTGCCTTTTCAGTTCCTTAGTTTAGCTCCTACTTATAAGTGAGAACCTGCAGTGTTTGGTTTTCTGCTCCTGTGTTAGTTCACTTAGGATGATGTTCTCCAATTCCATCCAAGTTGCTGCAGAAGACATTATTTCATTATTTTTTTATGGCTGCATAGTATTCCATGATGTGTGTGTGTGTGTGTGTGTGTGTGTGTGTGTGTGTGTGTATACAGCAATAGAAACACATCATCCATACAAGTGAAATTTTATATATAATTATATATAAAATCATGTTTTCATCATCACAAATCAGTTGATGGGCATTTAGGCTGATTCCACATCTTTGCAATTGTGAATTGTGCTGCAATAAACATACGCATGCAGGTGTGTTTTTTTTGTATGATGGCCTCTGTTTCTTTGGGTAGACTCCTAGGATTGGGATTGCTGGATCTAATGATAGATCTACATTTAGTTCTTTGATAAATTTCCATACCGCTTTCCATAGAGACTGTACTAATTTGCACTGCCACCAACAGTGTATAAGTGTTCCCTTTTTACCACATCTGCACCAACATCTTTTAAAAAAATTTTTTTAAAACAATGGCCATTTCTGACTAGTGTAAGGTGGTATCTCACTGTGGTTTTAACTTGCATTTCCCTGATTGTTAGTGATATTGAGCATTTTTTTCATTTGTTGGCCATTTATATATCTTCCTTTGCGAGATGTCTTCTCATGTTACAGATACTAAATTTATAGGAAAGTATAAAACACCAAGGACAGTCAAGGAGAAGAGACCAGCATAGGAAGGTTAGCCCTATCAGATATCAAGATACGGTATATAACTAGAAGAATTAAGGTTGTGTGGTATGGCATAGAAATGTAAAAAATAGAACAATGGAACATAACAGAGTCCAAAAACAGATCTACACAGATATTGTCACTGGATATTCAGCACAGGTGATATTGCAAATCACTGAAGGGAAAACCTGACATTTTAACAGTGCTGCTGAAATTATCAGTTATCCATATGGAAAAAATAAAATTGAATCTTACCTCATGCCATCCACAGGAATCAATTCCAAGTGAATTAAAGGATCTAAATATGAAAGCAAAAGTATAAAGCATTTACAAAAGGATATTCTTATAACTTTAGAATAGTGAAGCATTTCTACAGACAAATGTGTAAGACAGTATTAGCAAAATAATAATTGGCAATTAACTCATTTTTAGAATATAGAAAATTGGGTTAAAATTGTGATCAAATATTGTATAAAAGAAGGAAAACTCAATGAAAACATATGAATAGATGGTTAGCCTCATTAATAATTATAAAAATGCAAGTTAAAACCATAGTATTATACTATGACATGCACATCTGAGTGAACATTTTAAACTACTTATAGTATTATGTGTTGGCAAGGATTTGAAACAACTAAAACTATTGTACACTCGGGTGATAGTAAATATTGCTACAACACTCTTGAAAAGAATTGGTCCTCCTTTGTAATGTTGACCATGTGCATACTTTGTAACCAAAGAATTTCACTTGTATGGATGCTGTGTTAGTTTCTGTTGATGTATAACAAATCACCACAAATTTAGTGGCTTAAAATATCACTCATTTCTTTGCTCACGCTCCTATAGGTTAAAAGTCAACATGGGCTTGTCTGAGTTCTTTTATTAAGGTCTCTCAAGGCCAATGCCAAGGTGTTGGCTGGGCTGGGATCTTATCTGAAGTTTTGGGGAAGAATTCATTCCAAGTTCATTCAGCTTGTTAGCAGAATTTAGCTTCTTCTGGGTGTAGGACTGAGGTCTCTGTTTCCTCATTTTGCTGTCAACATGGGTGTGGGTCACTCTCAGGTCCTAGAGTCTTCTCTTTGGTCAGCAACAGCACATAAAATTCTTCTCATGCTTTGATTCTCTCTGACTTCTCCTTCAGTGAGAATGCGGAGACTTGTTCATTCAAGCCAGAGAACACTCTCAGCTTTTAAAGGTCTTGTGTGATTACATTAAACCCACAAAGATAATCTGCTTTTTTATTAACTCAGAGTCGACTGATTAGTAACCTTAATTACATATGCAACATCCCTTTTGTTATGTAACATAACATTGTCATGTGTGTGCTGTCTTATTATAGTTACAGTTCCAGAAATAAAGGTGGGGAATATTGGGGAACTATTTTATGGTTTTACCTACCCCACATGTACCTATGAGAAATTGTCCATGTGTACCAGGAACCAAACACAAGCATGTCCATAATAACCCCAAAATAAATACACTCTAATGTTTATCACCACTGAATACATGAATATATATTTATAAAATGGAATTCTGTAGAATGGTGGAAATAAGTGAACTACAGTTATGAGGGGGACTCAAAAAACCCCAGAATTATCTTTGGGAGGGTGGGCCCCCTGTAGTACAGGTTTCCCTGCTATGTAAGTGTTCTAGGCACCCATTGGTATCAGTGTACCAACTAGCATTTTTTTGAGAGGCTGCCTTCAGCTTCATTGAATTTTTTTTTTGGGGGGGGGTTGTTTGTCATGTGTTTTCCCATTTCATCTGCACATTTGCCCACACTGTCCTGAGTGTTCAGCAGTTTTTGACCCAAAACAGTATGACCCCTATACCCTCCCCTCCATTCACCTAATCTCACTTTGAGAGATCTTTTTTTTGTTTCCCTGGATGAAAAAACCTCAAAGGGAAATGTTTTGTCAATGTGGAAGAGGTGAAACAAAGAAAACAACAAAAGCACTGAAAGTCATCAATATCGACAAGTTCAAAAACTGTTGTGAGCAGTGGGAAAACGGTCTCGATAGGTGTATTGCATCAAACAGAGAGTATTTCGAAGGTGACTGGAGTTTGAATGTGTAAGAATAAGTATACAATTTTAAATAAATAAATTTCCATTCCCCCTCCCCATTCATTAACTAGAATGAAGCCCATAAACAATGTTTTAGGGAAAAGAAACTTATAACAAATAAATGAATACCATTTGATTCTTCTCATATAGAGTTCCAACAGAACAAAATGAGACTATCATGTGGCAAAATCTGATGCACAGGAACACCTGAAAATGTGGTAAAACTATTGAAAAGGGAGAAGAATTATTTTTACAAAGGTCAGGGTGCAGTTACCTCAGTTATCTCTGGAGGAGGAAAGTGAATGTATCAGTGGAGAAACACAAGAAACTTCTACATTACTCTAATGTTCTATCTCCCAACATGGACCATGGTTACCTAAGCATTGCTTTATAATTATTATTATTATTGAATACATATAATCTTTATTTGTCAATTACATATTTTTAAATTAAAAAACTAAAACTAAATATTAATTAAATGGCTACTATGAATTTTGTGTGCTTTATAATTATTTACAGTGTAGATATATGCCCTATGCATTCTTAAAATGTGTCACATTAAACATTTCTTTAAGTAGTGAATTTTCAGTTAAACCCTATGACTCAAGTAATAAGAGTAAGAAAGCCTTGGTTATCTAGGAAGTGGACACCAACATGCTTGGAAAGGAGAAGAAAGTCAAGTTTAGTTCAAAGAAACCAAGCAGGAGGTTTTCACAAGGTTTTCAAGGTTTTGAAAGAAAGGATCTTGACTTCCATCTCAGACAAGTCCTCCCTCCTCTGCTCTGTAAGAGAATCCTGCCAATCAACAGTGCTCCCAATGGGGTCTAAAAACTGCCAATACACACTGAAGTCAACACAATTTTCCTATTCTAAGGGACAAGGGTGAGACAATTCTGGTACATTAATATTGTAGCAAGGAGATTTAGATGAGCTTTTCTTTACCCATTAGTTTTGAAAATCAGCAGCACTGACAACAATTGTAATAAATCTGTAGAACAGATTTTGGCATTACCATGCTTGTCAATGCAAACCCAAGACACCCTTGTCTTAATCTTCTTGTGCTAGTCCCCTAGCGTGAGGCTAAGAGTACAAATATCTCCTTACAGGAGATTTTATTTGAAATTTCCTTGAAAAATCAGATTCCCATAAAACCTAAACAAATGGGGGTGAACGGGAAGAAAATCCATACACATCAAATTACCCTCACTTTCACTTTATCTGTTGTAATTTCTTTTGGCCCCAAGTCCTCTTTTCACATCTGATTTAATTGTTAAAAATATATATTTTTTGCCTTTGAGGGCCATGAGGTACTGGAATGTGTGGTCATTGAAAGTTGGAGTTTCGGTCTGGCTCTGTGGCTCAGCCTGTAATCCCAGCACTTTGGGAAGCTGAGGCGAGTGGATTGCCTGAGCCTGAAGGTTCGAGACCAGCAACTTGGCGAGACCTTGCTTCTATAATAAATCAAAAATTAGCTGGGCGTGGTGGTGCACGCCTGTAGTTCCGGCTACTTGGAAGGCTGAGGCAGAAGGATCACTTGAGTTCAGTCGATTAAGGGTGTGGTGGCAATGATCTTGCCATTGCACTTCAACCTGGGTGACAGAGTGAGACACCAACCAAAAAAAAAATTGGAGTCTCCTTTGTTCTTGGAGGAAGGACTTTGGGATGCTCCTACAAGACATTTGGGAGAAAGGCCTTCATTGAACCATTTGGTGAGGTAAAATCCATGCAGTAATGTCCTAAGTCAACCAGCGCCCTCTGTTGTTGTTGTTGTTGATATTATTATTATTTGAGTAGGGGTCTTACTCTGTCACCCGGGCTGGATTGCAGTGTCACAATCACAGTTCACTGCGGCCTCCACCTCCCTGGCTCAGGTGATCCTTCCACCTCAGCTTCCTGAGTAGCTGGGACTACAAGCACGGGCTACCATGCCCAGCTAATCTTTTGATTTTTTTTTTTTTGTAGAGATGAGGTCTTGCTATGTTGTCTAGGCTGGTCTTGAACTTCTGGGCTCAAACGATCTTCCCAGCTCAGCCTCACAAAGTGCTGGGATTACAGATGTGAGCCACCGTGCCTGACCCAAGGATTTTATTATTATTTTAATAGAAAGAATGTGCTTCTTTGAAAAGAGTACCAAGTGAGGGGGAGAATAAATATTGAGTAAATAAAGTTTAAATTCATTTCAATAACAGAATTTATCAGTTACGTTTACCTCCAATCACTGGTCATGCCTCACGCATTTTGTAGCCCCAGTGGCTGGGTACAGTGCCAGCAGCAGCCCTGAGGAGGGGCTGACTAGATCCCATTGAATGAGACAAATGTTAAGCCAAGAGTTCAGACTTAGATTCCTGGTATGTTCCAACCACACTCTCAGAGTCCCTGGACTAAGAGACTTTTTTTCAGCTTGCTAGTCTGTGAATTTTGAGTGGAAAAAGTAACAAATGCATAAAGCCCTGAAGTCGAAAATAACCTTGGGCTTGAGTTTGTGGTACTAAGACCACAGAGATTCAAGATCCTGTGAGTTGCAGGCTCACATTGCATACAGCTTTTCCCACAAAACAGCGTTTATTTACATGAAATGTACATAGAATAGATGAGTTTGGATGGGCTGTCAAGCATTGTCCTGGATCACTAGGCTTCAGAAACCTGCATTAGATCTGAAGAAGTTACTAGAAGCACCTCCCATGATGGTTGTAAAAACAAATTTCTATGTCATGAATATGAGAGAAAACGTGTTCATCCATAGAGGACATTCATTGTGTTTGCCAAACACAGATTTCTATAAAATAAAACCACAAGAACAAGAATTGATAGCAATGTCCAGTCAATGAGAAATATATTTTCCTTTTGCCTTTTTGTTTAGATGTTTATTAAATAGAATGATTCTGAAGCCAGTCTGCCCCACTCCAGGCATACCTGTCTAAAACAGTTGGGCATGGACGCCCTCCTCAGAAGCACAGGAGGTTAAGAGTTGGGATTATCTTCCCTGCTGAGGGTCATAGCTCTTCCTGGGTTGCCTGAGAACCCCCTTGGCTTCTGAAACATCAAAGTGCCCCAGGAGTCAACACCTTTGCTCAAAGATCCAATTGCGTCAGCAAGTGAACTTCCTCCAGTGTACAGGAAGTAAATCTTTCCCTTCCTTCCTTCCTTCTTTCCTTCCTTCCTTCCTTCCTTTCTTCCTTCTTTCCTTCCTTCCTTCCTTTCTTCCTCCTTCTTCCCTTCCTCCTTCCCTCCTTCCTTTTTTCCTCCCCCTTATATCCTTTTCTCTCTCTCCCTCCCTCTAATTTCCTTCCTTCTCTCTTTCATTGCTTTTCTCTTTTCTTTTGTTCTTTTCCTTCCTTTCTTCTGCTCTTGTTTTGATTTATAAAGACAAGAGTGATATGCCTGAAGCTTCTGGGATCTTCACACTTGATTCTACAAGCATTTGATTAAAAAAAAACAAACCCATAGCAGTCTAGAAAATCATCAATCATCTTTTGGATGACATATGTCAGGCAACTCTTCCCCCTTTTACTGGAAAAAGAGGCTTCCAGCTGATAAAGGGTCAGGGAGCAAACCAGAGCGACTGCAACATGCAGTGGCTTTCCAAACTTGAGTGAAGTACCCTGTGCCGTGGAGGCTGTGGTTTTCCAACTAAGCAGAGCTAGAGCCAAACTCTGCCTCATCTGTGCATTCATTTAGCAAATATTTGAGCATATACTATGGGTCAGGTTCTGTTACAGGCATTGGTGATGTATCAGTAGACAAACAAAGTTCACCGTCTTCATAGAGTTTGCAAACTAGTAGAGATAGCCCGATAATAGGCAAAGTGAGGAATGATGGCATTGTGTTGACTCTGGGAAGCACAGTGTTTCACACTAGCAACTCTGAAACTGGGATATACTCTATAATTGCTGGTATCTTACAATTGCTGCTATCCGGGCAGCTGTCTTTGAGTGACAACCTTCACTGCCTGGGAAGGTGCAAATTCGAGAAAGTTGTTCATACTGTTCAGTTATGCTCATCACTGGCACTGTATTGGATTTAATTTGTCATTACAGCTTCTTCCAACAGATTTCATGATGTTCCAGCATTGAAACCAAAAGATATGGTGTACACGGAAAGGCATGGAAACCCAGAAGGAAATATTCATTGTTGGAAGAATGACCACAGTTCCATGTTTTCCTGTAAACAGCCCATAATATTTTGACACTGTAAAAAAAGAAGATACCCCCAAGCGGATAAAGCTGTGTCATGTCTTATTATTGAGCTATATTTCGCAAAAGGATAGCCTATCGCATACCAAGGTTTTCAACCATAGGCAGAAGAAGTCTCTTACAATGTCCAAATTACTAAAGGAAACCTGTGAGGTGTGACCTAACGTTAAGGCCATGACTCAATTGACAACTCTTCTCTTTTGGTGACACACAACATAATGGTGAGCCTTAATAATGAAGTCTTACTGAAATATGATACATTGAGAGGTAGAAGTATTGTGGAGGACAAAAACAGGAAGTAAAATGGGGAGGAAGGTGTGATTTTAAATGGTGTGACCTTGGTAGTGCTTACTGAGCAGATGACATTTGAGCTAAGACTTGGAGAGGGCCAAGGTTCGAGCCATGCTTTTTTTCAGGAAAAGTATTCTGGGAAGAGCAACTAAAAAAGAAATTACTTAAGAGCATATTCCAGTCAAACCAAAATAATGTACAGTGCTCATTGGGATATAAGTTCACAAAGACAGAGACTTTGTCAGTTTGTTACTGTAGATTCTGTGTAGGGCCCTACTAGACACTTGGTCAGCGTTTGTGGAACTAATGAGTGAATAAACTTAAAAGAGAGAAAGAAATACTATACTATGTCATGAGCAATGAAGCCATTAACACTTAAAGTTCAATTTAAATAATTTTTATTAATGTGGTTTGTGAGATTTTATATATATTGAAAGGATTTTTTAAACTATGCAGTATATATCACTAGGGAATTATAAATTAAAATAAGATACTTCTATGAATCCATTAAAATGGCCAAAATCCAAAATACTAATTCCAAATGCTGGTGAAGATTTAGAGCAACAGGAACTGTCATGTCTGGAGGGAATGCACAATGGTACAGCTACTTTGATAGCTGGACAGTTTCTTAAAATGAAACATACTCCAGCCATTTCGCTATTTGATATCTACCCAAATGAACTGAAAACATATCCACACAAAAAAATTGCACACAGATGTTTTTAGCAGTTTTATTCATGATGACCAAAATTTGGAAGCAACCAAGACACCCTCCAGTAGATGAATAGATAAACTGTGGTAGATCCAAGCCAAGGAGTAGTACTCAATGCTAAACGCAATGAACGATCAAGCTGAGAAAACACAGGGTGAAACCTTACATGCCTGTTACTAAGTGAAAGAGACCAGTTTGAAAAAGCTGTATACTGTATGATTCCAACTACAGGACATTTGGGGAAAGGCAGAACTATACAAGACAGTAAAAAGATCAAGGGTTGGTGGAAAGGAGGGTTTCATCGGAGGGGTCCAGAGGATTCTAGGGCAGTGAAACTACTCTGTATGATACTCTTGTGGTGGAAACATGTCTTCATATATTTGTCAAAACTCAGCGAATGTATGACACCAAAAGTGGTCCCTGCTGTAAACTACAGACTTTGGGTGATGACGAAGTGCTAATGGCGTTCATCGATGATCAATTTACCACTTTGGAGTGCACGTTGCTGGTGAAGAAGGCTTTCCATCTGTAGGGGTAAGAAGTTTACAGGAACTTTCTGTATTCTTCCATCTCACTTTACTGTGTCCTTAAAGCTTCTCTAAAATGTAAAGTCTATTAGAAGAAAAAAAAAGCTACACAATGCCAAAAAAAAAAGGGTCCCACAATAACAATGATCTTGGAACGAAATTCAAGGGATCATTAAAGGGAAGGGCATAAAAGGTTGCGAACAGCTCATCTTGTTTGACTTGGACAAGAGGGACATTATAAATTCTATTTAATTATTGATGTTGCAATATATATATATGTTTAATTAAGTTAGTTAAATGTTAAGTAAAATTTTAGTAGAATAGATAGAGAATGTGGGACTTAAAAAAGCATAGAGAAAAGAACAAAAAAGATTTACTGAGCCCAGTATGTGTTAGGAAAGGGAAAGAAAAACATGAGAAAATAGAAAGAGATAACATAAACAGTGTTGGCACCGTGAAAGCTACCAGAGCAAAGGCAGATTCCCCTGTTAACTGGTTCTGAGTCTGCTGAGGGAGAAGGAGAGGGCTGCAGGTAGCTTCCCTCAGGGGTGTGTGGCCTGGGGTCAGACTGTCAGTGATCCTTGTGTGAGGATGGTCCTGGCAGGGGCTCTTTTGGGAGCCAGCCCCCTCACCCAAGGCAGCTCGGAGGGCAGCTGTCTGCCCCCTGGATGGGGCTCTCCCAGAGGTGACCAATTCTGGTTTATACCCACCCCACCAGCTCATCTGCTTGTGAGATCTTCCGAGATGTGGCGAGATGTAGGAAACAGGAAAGGAGCTGTCAAAGTCAAGTACAATATGGAGACACATCTCTAAATTTAAGCTGTTTTATTTGGGAAGCACAAATTGCAATTTGGGGCATACACCTAGACCAGGTGGTCTTTGGGTATGTATAAAGAACAAAGAGAAGGTTAGAGGTTTTATTTGAGAGAGAGAGAGAGAGAGAGAGAGAGAGAGAGAGAGAGAGAGAGAGAGAGAGCGAGACAGAGAGACAGAGACACAGAGAATGAGAATGTATTAATCATTAAGAAAGTTCATGGGCACTAGTAATGTTCTGGTAAGCTGACAATTGATGGATAAAACCAGTCTTTTTTTTTTTTTTTTTTTGAGTTGGAGTCTCACTTTGTCACCCAGACTGGAGTGCAGTGGCCGCTCCCGGCCACCGCAACCTCGACCTACTGGGCTCCAGCGATCCTTCGAGGTCTCGCTGCCCAGGCAGATCTCGAACCCGCGGGCTCAGGCAATCCACTCACCTCAGCCTCCCAAAGGCGCGGGATTACAGGCTGAGCCACCGAGCCCGGCAAAACCAGTCTTAGAGTTGTGGCAGCTGCTAGATAAAGCTGGTTTCAGGTTATATCACAGCCGACTGTCTCAGCAGCTGGACTTGCAGAGAATTACATCTTTGGAGCAACATTATATGCCCTGAGTGTTTTTCCTCACCAGCTTTTCGACTCTCTTTTAGGTTGGTGTGACAAGAATGACCCGATTTGTATGATCAGCTTTCACAGAGTTAACCCAGAAGCTAAGCAGTGATAAATTATGTTTCCCTCTCCCATTTGCTGTGGCGCACACAGGTGACCCGGGGGCCACCTGCTCTTGGCTCTCTGGTCCGCCATCAACATTAGGAGATGGAAAGGCAAGTACTCTCTTCCTGGGCAGGCATCCTGCCAGAAGCCGAGAGGGGCATCGTGCAGTTTGTGTTCCTGTGTGTTCCTGGCTAAGTGCCTCCAACTGTCTCTTGCCTCAGGTCAGTGCTGAGCTGGGAGATTTTTCCAGACTCTGGGAAGTTCTCCCACTTCTCGGTGAGACCCTCTGACAAAGGCTGAAGTCCATAGCCCCGGTCAGTGGTTCTGTCCATCCAATCCCATCTGCTTCACACCATCCAGAAATTTCTCAAAGTTTCTGGCTCCTGGATGACGCTCTTTGCTGTTGCTCAGCACTATTTTGTTTATTTTTATGATCCTTGGTTATTTGAGCAGGAGTTGGGGAGGAAGGGGTTGTACTTAGCAAGTGAAGGTGATTCTAATGGGGAATCCCCAAATGGCAGCCTCGTGATAATAACTGTACTCTGATTACTTTGAGGGTAAAAATACTCATTTGGGTGCACCAAGTCTATGAGGATACACTTGTCAGTAATGAAGCCCATTCCTTTGGGCATACCAAGCTTGCTTCCTCAGGGCCTTTGCACAACTCTTCCACGGCTGGCTGGCCCTTCTTTTAGATGCTTGAAGAGTTCATCTGCTCTCTTCTCTCATTTTTCAACTCAGGCATCTCCTCCTCATTTCTGAGCACCATACTCCCACCATGACCCTCTCTCACTCTCTGGGCTTTATTTTTATTTCTTAGCACTTATCACTCCCCAACACTATATTAGGTATTCATATGCTTACTTTTTGCCTTTCCCCTGAGTAGAAATGAACTCCAAGAGGTTAGGGGCTCTGTTTACTAACTTCTCTCTCTTCTGCACCTAGAACAATGTCTGGCACACGTGAGCTCTCTATCAATATTTGCTGAATATGGCTGAGTGCCTTGGCATATGCCTGTAATCTCAGTGCCTTGGGAGGCCAAGTAGGTAGGATTATTTGAGACCAGTAATCTGAGACCAGCCTGGCTAACACAGTGAGACTCCCCTCTCTACAAAAAAAAATTTTTTTTAAAGATTAGCCAGGTGTGGTGTTACTTGCCTGCAGTTGCAACTACATGGGAGGCTGAGGTGGCAGGCTTGAGCCCAAGAATTTGAGGCCACAGTGAGCTATGATTGTGCCACTGTACTCCAGCCTAAGTGACAGAGCAAGACCCTGTCTCCAAAAAAAAAAAAAATGTTGAATATAAGAACCTGGTTCACTTTTCACTTATCATCTGTGATATTGGAGAAGGGTAACTAGTTAAGCTGAGTTAACTTTCCATGATTCTTCCTTTACTTTCTGTAGTATCAGATTCACAAGACAACTTCCTTATAATTTTAGTAGTTTTTCATTACTGAATTTTAAAAAAAACCTTGCATTTTATTGCATAGTGCTTGATGTTAAAAAAATACATATATAAATCTTGTTATTGTGCCATCCTCAATTGACATTCTGGTTAAAAAATCAACCCTCTAAGACACCGAATTGTAAAACCTGGAGATGTCACCATGTCAGAAGTCTCAACCTTGTTGTCAGCCTTCCTGATTCTGGGTGTCCCTTAGAGATAAACTTTTGTTCGTGAGCACATAGCTGCGATCTACCAGCCGGACAATCATTCAGAGATAATAAGGCAATACAATAGTTCCCAGTGGCTGTGTGTGGTTGGGTCTGTCCTCGACTGACATGATTTTATTAATGATGGCAATCACTCTTTGCCATTCTATTATTTTCCAGTGTGATTAATGGTATGCATATGGATGAGAGGGCTTTACAAAAGTAAACGAGCATTTCAGTTCTGCTTTGACTACTTACAGCTGCCTGTTGAAGTAGAAACAAATGGCTCAAGGTGGAAATTAATTGCGACATGTAGAACTTAAGTGCCAAGAAGTGTGAAAGGGGGAAAGAAGACTCTGAGAAGACCGACCACACCTGCTTACCGAAGACCAACCTTCTGAAACAGTATCTGGGCCATGGCAAGGGTTGGCTATCTCGCCAGCCTTCTTAGTGATTTCTCTGCTGGTACTACCGGTAATGAAACTCCTCCAGGGAAGAGGCATGAGCCACAAAAAATAAAAGTTGTAAAGAAGGAAGTAGGGAGCCCGGGTGTGGTAGCTCATGCCTGTAATCCCAGCACTTTGGAAGGCCAAGGAGAAAGAATTGCTTGAGCCCAGGAGTTTGAGTCCAGCCTGGGCAACATAGTGAGACCTTATCTCTATAAAAAATTTTTTAAAAAAAATATTAGCTGGGTATGGTGGTGCACGCTTGTAGTCCCAGCTACTCACCACTCTACTCCAGCCTGAGTGACAGAGTGAGACCCTGTATCAAAAAAATAAAAATAAAGAAAAAATGTAGAGAAGGGAAAAGGATAATTTTATTGAGAAGTAATAGAGTATCACAAAAAGAGAATTTTGCTCATTGACCTCTGTACCAAGTCTTCTT
The DNA here is from genome assembly GCF_000164805.1 of Carlito syrichta. Lineage (NCBI taxonomy): Eukaryota > Metazoa > Chordata > Mammalia > Primates > Tarsiidae > Carlito > Carlito syrichta. The sequence goes on from NW_007252320.1 coordinate 702,779, forward strand.
CTATCGAACACTTAGTAAGTAGGGCAAGAATTTGTTTGCATATTGCCGTTGACTTCTGGAGACAGTAATACAGAAGTCAATGAAGAAAGACCGCAAAGTGCTCTGATGTTGCCCAAATTACCCTGACCATTGTCAGCTCTTAAGGTAGCATTTCCAACTTCGAGAGGCTTCTAGTTATAAAGTGCAGCTGGTACCAGTGGGCTGATGTCATGAACAGCCTGGCTGCTACTCCCGAAAATCCTCCTTCTTCCGTGAGTATAATTCAGAGTCCTGAGTTATTGTGGAGAAGCCAGAGATTGCCTTCCAGAACGACTACCATGATATTTTTCAGACTTCATGATGCCAGCAACCACGTAGGAGCAGACCTTGGATCCAGATGAAGACTAGCTCAAAGGGAACGTTTTCATAAAAACTATGTTAGAGAAAATTCCCTTTTCTCATGGAACATTTCATAATTCACGCTTGGTTTAGCACCCCCTGTTGGCAGTAACACTAGATGCTCTTATCACTGATGGGATATAATTGCAAGATGGAAGGGATCTCCAAATGCAAATTCTGCTTCCATTTGACCTTGAAGTTGTCTTCTTATGTTCTTCGGGTTCATGCTCAGCATATGAGACCTATAACAATGTCCTGCCATCACCAAACACTTTCTAGAGTTCATTCAACATGTTGGCAACAAAGATGCCATTCGACTCATCTCTCTGCCCCATGTCCAGTAGTAAGAGCACCGTGGCATCAACTCTAGTGAGAGTGTAAATCACCAATAAGGAGCCCTGATAGTATAAAACTAGAAAATGGCAAGGAGTTAAAGAAAATGTCAAGGGGCCTAGGGGGTCTGAAAATCCTGGATCCCCTACTTGGCAGCTACATGAACTTGGCTCATTACTGAGCTTCCGGGAGCCCTGATTTCTTTAACTGTTAAATGGGGAATCCCCCTCAGAAGGATTCCCATGTAAATCTTTTTGAACCAGACCTTGCATATTCTAAATGCATGATAAATCATTGTAATTCAGTGGTTGTTACTATCATCATTAATTCTGGAGAACACTGAGAAGAAATTGCAGCCACAACAAAACTTACTCCAGATCATCTCTGGTTAGGAGAATTCCCCCAAATCTAATTAGAGATTCCCTCAGTGGTGTGTGATTACAGTAAGTCCAAAGTGGACTGTTTCATACAGCCACCTGTTAGCATCTAAAGAATGAAAATTTTATCATGTTACCTCCTGTCCGCTCCTCCAGGGTCCTGAATCTCCATGGGGGACATCCTCCCATCATCCCATGGCTCTCACTCGCCTTCTTGAGAGACCCCAGACACCTTGGCTGGACTCATTTGCAAGAGAGCGTGCTGAACCCCTGCATGAGCACCCTCCTCTTCCTCTCTCATTTCTCGCAATTCCAGGCACAACTCTCCATCTTTTGAGACTCCACCCTAGTGCAGCCTCCTCTGGGAATCATTGGCTCAGACAGAGCCAGCCACTCCCTCCATTGTGCTCAAACCCAGGGCATAGCTCTCCAGCTGCTCTTGTCTCCTGGTCTCCTGTGTGATGGTTTTCCGTCTCCCCCCGCCCCCCACTAGATGATGATTTTCAGATGGATTCAGACCACCACGTCTTGTGCATCTAGGTGGCCTCTGTATGGGTCCCAGGGCCTGATAACAGAAGGTGATCTGCACGGCACAGTAGAGTGACTCAACCAGTGATGGTCAGTGCCACAGAGAGAAAGTGGGCATCCGCTCTGTGTCTAACCTCCTTTCTCATCCATGCCCCATGGGAAATTCAACTTCAGCCAGACCAGCTCCCAGCTCCTCCTAGTTCAGGCTTTTCACTTCCCTTGGTTAAAGACCTTCCTCCATCTCCTGCCTATCTTTGAATCCAGCCAGAAGTGATGTGTGTTTGAATATTGCTGAGTCCTGGTTGTAATGTGTCTGCTCTCTGATGATCTCTGGGCCCCCAAGGATATATCTATACATCTATATATTTCCTCTCTAGTTTAGAGCCGAGTCAAGAACCTGATACATAGGATTTGTTCCATCAATGTTTGTTGAGTGTATAAACAACTACTTATTCAGGGCTTACTTTACTAATGGCATTTTAGTTGTCTTTTCGTATCTTAGACTTCTTGAAATTACTTTTAATGCCTATCCCAGGACTGAAGATTTAACAGGTAATTAATAAATATTTTTGGCTACTTAGGACTTGCCTTAATCTTGTATGTTACAGCCTATATGCTGCCAATTTTTTTCTCTTTTTTTTTTTTTCTAGTGACAGAGTCTCACTGTTACCCAGGCTGGAGTACAATGGCATGATCATAGCTCACTGCAGCCTCAAATTCACGATTCCTCCTTCCTTAGCCTCCTGAGTGTGTGGAACTCCAGGTACATGCTGCCACTACACCTGGATACATTTTTTGTAGAGATGGTATCTTGCTGTGTTGCACAGGCTGGTCTTGAAATCCTGGCCTCAAGTGATTCTTCTGCCTCAGCCTTCCAAAGCTCTGGAATTACAGGCATGAACCACTGCACCCAGCCTAAAAGAAAACTGCTCATTTAAAACATGTAAATCAAGATTTCCTCAGAGAAGATAATAATTTTTTTATTGTGTCCTCATAATCAGAGACAAAAAGAAAATTACCCGAGTAAATAGGGCTTCTAGGTGGCAGAAAAGTATCTCAACACTAGAGGTCCCTCTGTCCACAGGATCTGGGTGCCCTGCCCGGGCTGGGTGCCAGCTTCGGTGGCTCCCGACTTGGAACCAACAGCGAGTAGAGGAAATGTGAACGAGCGAAGTCTTTGTGGCATTGCAAATGAGATCTTATACTCAAACCTGCACCACAAGGCTGGCACTGCCCCAAGAAAAGTACTGCGTTCTTCCCCGCAGTCCCAGCTCCAGTTTAATTTTCTTCTAGTTCTTTCTGGTTCTTGAATTAGCCATGTGACTTGACTCACATCCTCTTCCCTCAGCCCCATCTGGGAAGCAATCTGGGTTGGGTTACTAGTCTTGCTCTGAAGTGTCTCTGCGAAATATGAGTCAGTCCCAGAGTCCTCCCCGACCCTCTGAGGGATATGAGGGAGACAGGAACAAGCCCAAGGATGCAGGTGGCTCAGATGTGACTCTCCAGGGCTGGCCTCACACCTCCAGGGGCGGGGCTTCTCCCAGCCACGGTGCGCCTCCCATTATTGCCATGTGGCCAGAAAGTACAAGAGATGAGAACCTCGCAACGTTTGTTATTTTTTTCCATTCAGGGTCAATAACTCGTAAGAAATCAGTCGAGGGGCACGTGAAAAGGGAAAAGTTTGGTTTTGAAATGAGACACAGAGAATGTCACTTAGGTTAGAAAATGAAGAGCAGAAGGGTAAAATAACGCGAAGTTTCAGTGTATCAACTTGGTGGTGATGGAGAAATGAAATGGGTGAAATGTGAGAGGGTCTTCTTCAGCTTCCTGTGGCTGATGGCTAGAACCCCTAGAAGTAGCATGCAGGGCCCTGGACATAGCCTGATCCTCCTCCAGCTCTACCACAAGGGGCCTCCGTCCCCTTCCCCTGCAAACACCCACCCCTGGGCATCTTTGTGCCCCAGCTGGGGCACATAGGCAGCACGGGCCACTCTGCAGAGCACAGAATGGGGAGGAGGCCAGTGGTGGACTTGGAAGGGATCACCGGCAATTTGACGAGAGAATTTCAGGAAATAGAAATAGAGGCATGAACTTGGGGGCTAGGGGTTATCTCCTTGGCCTTGGGAACTCCTCTCTCCATGGTGGAGAAGGACCAGCTCAGGACACAGAGCACAAACCTGATTTCCCAGGCAGACAAGTGGTACTGGGTGTATCCAAGGTCTCCATTCTCAGTCCTCCCCTTTTTTGAGTTGGGGTCTCACTCTGTTGCCCAGACTGGAGTGCAGTAGCACGATTTTGGCTCACTACAGCCTCAACCTCCTGGGCTCAGGTGATCCTCCTGTCTCAGCCTCCTGAGTAGCTGGGACTACAGGCACATACACCACCACTCCCAGCTAATTTTTTTATTTTTATTTTTAGAGAGATGAGGCCTTGTTATGTTGCCCAGGTTAATCTCAAACTCCTGGGCTCTTACGGACTTTGCAGCAAGTTGGATGGCATTAGAGTCTATCATACTCAGTGATCTATCACAAAAACAAAGAACTGAGTACCACATGCTCCCACTCATAAGTGGCCCCTGAGCAATTATCATAATACTACAAGGAAGGGATTGTCAGTAGCAGGACACCACCAGGGCAGGGGAGCTGCATAGTATGAATAGTGTGCCTGATACTAATTCAAGCAAAGTGAGGTCCTCAAACTTCATCTGAACGGAACCACTTATGTACCCAATTCTAATTTGTACTCTACATCTTTAAAAAACAAACAAACAAACAAAAATTCCTGGGCTCAAGCAACCTCCCTACTTCGGTCTCCCAAAGTGCTAGGATTACAGATGTGAGCCACCACGCCCAACCCCTCAGTACCTTTCAATTTCTTGTCCAGCAGTCCTTGAGTTAGAGCCTTCCCAACTCAGGACCGAGGAATATCCCATGACAAGCCTTACCCAAACAAAGCTGCTTTTCTCAAATCCAGTGGCCACATCCTTGATGGTTTTGGCCAAATCCAGTGGCTTTGAACTTGGCACAAACTGTGTGTACCCAAGGAAATTTGAGTCAGCAGATGCTTGGTCAATGGGTACCATCTTCTGCCGGAGAGTTTAGACCTAGTTTAGAAGTGGCAGAAAACGGTACAAGTTATCAGTGCAACTTGACATTCCTCACTGGTGCCCTGACCCATTCCGAAGCAGATACATTGAGAGATGAGAACCCACACATTTTGGGGCCCTCACTGAGAAATTCTGAGTGGGTTTTACAACTATAAGGCCGAATGGTTTTACAACTATAAGGCCAAATGGCTCCTTGCTGGGAGTGCAGAGAACCCAAAAAGCAAAGCGTCATTGGCGCTGCCCCAGATGTGTCCTCACACTGGCAACGGTGCCATAGAAATTTCTGACACCTCAGTTTCAAAAGCTGTATTTCAGAGAACGGGCATGTCAGTGTGCCACCCTTGAATTCTGCTCCTGGTTTTGGCAGAATCTTTCAGCTGGCTGTGACACGGCCACAAATTGGGAGGAAATTAATGTGTTTCACATGTTATTGGCATCCTTGGGCCCACCCGCAGCAGTGAAATAACTCAGGAAATTCCTCCACTGACTCCTTCCTGCTTCTATTTTTCCTGCAAGGAGACACATCTCAGAGGCCCCCACAATGTCCCAATCCATGAGCAGGAACACCTGTTTGTTGCTAGTGGCTTGAAACTTTGGGGGAAAAAAAGGCTCAGAACCTGACAATAGCATTCCTGTTCATCTAGGGACAGGCCATGTACTATGTTAGACCCCAGGGGAAACCGAATTTTCTCACCACCCTGCACCTTGTTTTGTTATGGACACATACAGCCTCCTGTGAGGTGCACGGGTTTTGAAATGGAATCCAATGAGCCTTCAGCAGTGTTTTAGCTGGGAGGCTGAAACGGAAAAGCACATTTGTTTCACCTAATTCTGTACTTGTCACGATGCCAGTAGATGATAGCACATCAAGGGACCTCAAGCCATGGCATTTTAATAGCCTGGCAATTAACTTCTCCATTTTTATAGCAACCTGGAAGGCTGGGATGCTGCAGGCAGGGCTTCCCGTCACAGTTTATCTTTCTTCTGAACTGTGGTGTGTGTTTGTGGAGCAGGTGCCTGGAAACCCCTCCTCTCACTCCCCAATATTCCCTCTTCATTGGGATTGCAGCAAAACAGCAATCAGACATCCAGGAGAAGCATGTAGATTTCAAAACATTACGATCACCTTTCGATAGGAAATGCGTGTCTACTGTGCCAGAAATTTAAAAATATTTATTTCTGGGAGATTGCGGTATTCTGGTTCTCGATTGCTATGTGGCAAATTACCCCCAAACTTTAGTGGCTGTAAACACCAAATTTATTTGTAGCCATTCTGTTAGTTTGCTAGGGCTGCCGTCAGAAAATCCCACAGATTGGGTGACTTAAACAATAGAAGTCTATTTCTTTACAGCTCCTAAGGTTGGAGGTCTGAGATCAAGGCCTTGGCTTCTCTCCTTGGCGTGTAGATGGTTACCTTCCTCCTGGATCTTCTTGTGGTTTTCCCTTTGTACTGTGTTCCAATCTCCTTATAAGGACATCAGTCACATGAGATGAGGGCCTACCTTAATGACCTCTATTTTACTTAATTACCTCTTTAGTAGCCCTGTCTTCAAATATAGTTACTTTCTGGGACTTCAGCTTATGAATTTTGGGGGGAACACATTCTGCCCATGACAGTCAGGAATCTATCATTTGGACAGAGGTCAGCAGGGATGACTCCTTTTTGTTTCACTACATCTGGGACCTCAGCTGGAATGATTAGAACAGCGAGAGGCTGGAATTGCTGGGGCCCGGGCACCTTCTCTCTCTCTCTCTCTCTCTCTCTCTCTCTCTCGCCCCCCCTTTCCTCCCTCCTTCTCCTTCTCTATCTTTCTCTCCCTCCCTCCTTACCTCCCTCTGTCTCCCTCCCTCTTCTTCTCTCTCTCTCTTCCTCATTCACCAACACAATTTAGCAATGTAGGTCACAGTTGGAAAATATCCCCTGAAACAATTGTCCATCCCCCCTTATTCTATGACTCACACAAGGCCAGCTCCAATTCAGCATGGGAGAGACGTCACAAGTATGTGACTATGGGGAGGCCAGGCTTCTTGGAGCCTTGGAGGCTGGCCACCATGGGTGAGAGCGTGAGTCTGGCACACAAGGCTGTGAGGGGCCACATGTGTGCCTGTTGCCAATTCCAAGCCACCATGCCACACAGAATACGGAGGACCCGAGGGTTCCTCGGCCCACACACCCCCTCAAGTTATCTTTCCATCTCCAGAGACCATCTTCTGCCGTCAGGGTATCCTGGCTTTGGACGAGGGACCACAACAGGGAAGATGCACCAATACCCTTACAGTGACATCCACACCAGGGTGCCGGGGATGGTGGAATTGAGGATTAAGAACAGTGGCACCCATGTGGGACCCTGCAAATACTCCAGGATGAGGTGAGTACAACAGTTGAGACGAAGAGTTCAGAAATGCTCGTTGCAATTGGGCAGGGTAATTTACATCTGGTGAATTTCATAATTTAAAATGTGGGTTTATCTTTGTACACATTTGGTCATTTTATTTTCCCAGGAATTTATTTTTATTGTCTTTCACAGAAGCATCACCTTGCGGATGTATGTCATGTCACTCACTGTGAACTTAAACATTATTAAAATGATAAATTTTATGTTATATATATTTTACAACAATTTTTTTTTTCTTGAGGCAAGGTCTTGCTCTGTTACCCGGGCAGGACTGCAGCAGTGCAGTCATTGCTCACTGCAACCTCGAACTCTGGGGCTCAAATAATTCTCCATCTCAGCCTCCCAAGTAGCTGAGACTACAAGCATGCCCCACTATGCTGGCTAATTTTTGTTGTTGTTATTTATAGTGATGAGGTCTCACTGTTTTGTCCAGGTTGGCCTTGAACTCCAGGGCCCAAGTGATTCTCCTGCCTGAGCCTCTCAATGCACTGGGATTACAGGTATGAGCCACTATACCTGGCCCAAATTAAAAAAAAAAAAAACAGTCCAAAAAGGTTTCCGAGAGGCTTGTGACATGATGCTGAGTTGTGCATGAGGTCACCTGCTCAGGGTCTTGGTCACAGCCCTCATCTTCTCTCACTTGGTTTATTGAGTTGTTTCTGCTCCAGAATCTACCACCACCTTCTCCACTCTCTTGGCTTTGCTGCCCTTTCTGGACTGTTCTCACCAGGTGCCTCACGTCTCTCTCCTTGTGACTGGCGTTGGGACGCCCTGTGTCACAGTGCTTCTCCACCTGGAGTTCGGCCAATGTTTCTAGAACAATCATCCCAGACCAGGTTTGGTGCTGGGCATCAGGAATCTGCAGGTGGTTTCCATCTTTGAGAGTTTGAGGTCTGGGGGTAGTGAAAGAGGCACATCTATAAACAGAAGATTTCAGCAGGACTAGTGAAGAGCCCTGGTGGATGGGGGATGGGGGAGTCAAGGAAAGGTTCTATGGAAAAGATCCCTGAGGCTGGGTGGAATCAGCCAGGCAAAGAATGCAGAAAAGGTCTTGCTGGCGCAGGGAAGAGCTCCGATGGAAGGAGAGGTGTGGACATAGAGGAGATGACTGGCTGCTGGGACTCCTGGCAGGTGGTAGGTGTTGAGCCTGCAGAGCACCCAGATGCCGGCTGGGAGCAGCAAGGGCTGTCAGAGAACCCAGAGCCAACCAGGGACTTTTAGAGGGATGTGGGACAGCTGCCCTAGCTTTTGTGCAGGTTGCTCTGGGGTTGAGTAGAGGGCCAGGAGGGGAAGCCCAGGGGCAGGGGAGTCTGTAGGGAGACTCTTGTGAGAATCCAGGAACCCCCAGAGGCTGAACTAGGCAAGCAGCTGTAGTGACAGGAAGAGGGGAAGGATTTGAGGAACGGGTTGGAGTTAAAATCCGCAGGGGCTTGGCTGCTGGCTTGGGGAAACAGCATGGTGTGTGGGTGTGTGTGCATGCATAGGTGTGTGTTTATATGTGTGGGTATTTATGTGTGTGCACGTATATGTAAGGGCATGCATGTGTGTGTATACATGGATGAGCATGTGTGGGGGCGTGCATGTGTGTATGCACGCGCATGTACGCATGTGTGTTTGAGCATGCATGTGGGTGTATGTGCCTGTGCGCATGTGCATGTGTACATGTGTGTGTGTACATGTGTACACGTAACTACATGTGTATGTGTGCGGGTATGTGTGTGTGCATGCACATGGATATGCATGTGTGTGGGTATGGGTGTGTGTGCGTATGTTTGCACTTGTGTGCATGCATGTGTGTGTGAATGTGAGTGCACATGGATGTGCATGTGTGCATGTGTGCGTGTATGTGTGTGCACGCACATGGGTGTGTAGGCACATGGATGTGCGTGTGTGTATGCATGCACGTGTACATGTGTATGTGTGTTTTTGCACACGGTTGTGCATATGTACATGTGTATGTATGTGTGCATGTGTGCATGCATGAGTGTGCATGTGTGTGAATGTGAGTGTGCATGGATGTACATGTGTGTGTGTGCGTGTGCATGCATGGGTGTGCATGTGCATGTCTCTACACACACGGGTGTGCATGTGTGTATGCACACACGTACTTGTGTTTGAGTGTGCACGTGTGTGAGTGCACGTGCACACATGAGTGTGTGTGTGTGTGTGCATGTGTATGCATGTGTGTGTGTGCACACACGAGCAGTTCCAGGATGCTGCTGTTTCCCCCACATGTTCCAACCAAGCATTCTCTGCTTGTCCTTCCCACGGTGGCTGCTGTCTTCTTGAGCATCCCTTCTTTCTTGTGGCGTCCCTCTGACCCAGGCTGCCACAGTCTTCCCTCTCTAGAAACCTCCCTTCTATGGGACACCAGCCCTGATGCAACAGAGAAGTGAGACAGTCCCTTAACACAGAGTGTCTCTTCACTCAAGGTTTCCACCCATTTAACTAGCCATTTGGTGGCGTATTACTGACAGTGACGGTCATGCATTGCTTCAGCGACCGTGATACAGCTTGAGAGGTATCATTAGGCGATGTCATCTTATTAATGTCACAGTGTACTTACGCCAACATAGATGGTGGGGTCTACTGCACACCTAGGCTGTAGGACCTAGCCTATGGCTCCTGGGCTACAAACCTGTACGGTGTGTGACTGTACCCAACACTGTAGGCAATTGTAACACAGTGGTAAGTATTTGTGTATCCAAACATAGGAAAGGTACAGGAAAAACACAGTATTACAATCTTATGGGACCACTATCCTATAGTTGCATATGTGGTCTATTGTTGACTCAAACAATATTGCTATTAAGGGCATGACCGTGTGTGTGTGTGTGTGTGTGTGTGTGTGTGTGTGTTTGTGTGTGTACAAGTTTTTTTGTTTTTGTTTTTGTTTTTTGAGTTGGAGTCTTCCTCAGTCGCCCAGACTGGAGTGCAGTGGCCGCTCCCGGCCACCGCAGCCTTGACCTGCTGGGCTCCGGCGATCCTTCCGCCTCAGCCTTCCAAGTAACCGGAATTACAGCATGCACTACCATACTCGGCTGATTTTTTTATTTATTGTAGAGATGAGGTCTTGCTGCCCAGGCGGGTCTCGAACCCGCGGGCTCAGGCAATCCACTCACCTCAGCCTCTCAAAGGCGTGGGATTACAGGCTGAGCCACCGAGCCTGGCTGGTTTTTTTGTTTTTAGAGAACATTTATTCAATTTTTTGTGTGGGGGAGGTCAAGGGAAAGTGTTCATTGCTGTTTTAAAAAATAACTTTTTCTTTTGGAATACTTGCTGATTTCCAGTCAAGTTGCAAAGCCACTGCAGAGTTCCCGTGTGTCCTTCCCCCATTTCGGTCCCTCTGATGCCATCTTACACTACTGTGGCGTTTTTCAAAGCCAGGAAATCAACACGGCACATGACTCTTAGCCCAGCTCCAGGCTTCGTTTGCACGTCACCCACTTTCACTTTATCCTCCCTTTCCGATCCAGAGTCCAGTCCAGGCTACCGTGTTCCATTGTCACAACTCCTTGGTCTCTTCTAGCCTGCGACCCTTTCTTGATTTCTTCTTGTTTCTCATGACCTTGTTGGTTTTGACGAGAACTGCTCAGCTGTTTGGAGAAGGTTTCTCTGGGGGTTTATCTGATGTTTTTCTTGTTAGACTGGGGTTGCAAGTCCCTAGGAGGAAGGCCATGGAGGCTGTGTCCTTTCTGTCCCAGCCTGTCAAGGCCCGGGCATCCACGTGGCATTGTTGATGATGTGAGCTTCATTCCGTGGAACGGGAGGTGTTTGCCAGGCATCTCCACTATCTAGTCATTTTTTCTCCTTGTCCTACTCTATTTTTTTGAAAGTGAGGCAATGGTTTGTAATGTATGAATTAAACACTACGGGATGTGTGTTTTTCCTTCTGTCCATGGGACTTCTGTGCTGAGTCTGGTGCCGATTGCCACTCAAGCAGTCACACTCCTAAGGTTATAGGTATTAAGTGACTTGAGGGGAAATGTAGCATGAGTTGAGCTCAAGTTGCTCATGACCAGGTGAAGTCCGGTGGGAGCAGCACAGCACAGCGCACAGAATATGAGCCTTGCGGTTGAACCTGGATTCAAATCCTGGCTTTCTCATTTGTCACTGTGTGATCTAGAGCAAATTACTTGAACTCGCTGTTCAGTTTTCTTCTTTTTAAAACAGGATGGACATAACCCTCGAGGGTATGCGAATCAGAGTATCACATCTGAATTAGGGGCATATTCTTCATTCCTGTCATTTCAGCAGAGGAGGCAACTTGGTGGGCAGAGTGACTTTCCTTAATATTTTCTTCCCTGTTGCTACCTGGAAACCTGCATTTTCTTTTTTTTTTTTTTTCTTTTTTTCTTATTTATTTTAGAGACAGGGTCTCACTCTGTCACCCAGCCTGGAGTGCTGTGGCATGATCATAACTCATTGCTGCCTTGAAGTGGGCTCCTGGGCTCAAGCAATCCTCTCACCGCAGACTCCCACGTAGCTGGGACTACAGGTGTGCACCACCACACCTGGCTATTCTTTTTTTTTTTTTGTAGAGGCAAGGTCTTAATATGTTGCCCAGGCTGTTCTTGAACTCATGGTCTCAAGAAATCCTCCCAAAGTGCTGGGATTACAGGCATGAGCCACCATGCTTGGCCCTCCGTTTCTTATTTTTAAAACAGACGCCCTTGTGATAATCTACACTACATTCTGTCTTTGAAGATTTTGCCTTCATGTTCCCCCTAAATGACATAAAGGATCTCTGTGGTTTTTGTATCTTCCTCTGATTTGGAAAGGAAAGGAAGGTCCCAAGAACCGAATGGGTCTCTGAATTTGGCAAGATGGCAAGAGCCCTCACGAGGAAACAGAAGATCTTCCAGGACCAATGTTTCTGAGTTGTGGGAAGGTTCTGGGAGAATGCTTATGTATCCAGAATCTCCCTAATCATGTTCTCCAACCCTTTTGTACAAAAGCCAGGGCTTCCCATGCTGGGATAGGGCTGAAACCATGAGAGGAATGTGAAACGCGAGAGAGGTTTGCTTTTTCACGGACAAGGCTTGGTCAGAATGTCCCCAGGGATGTAGAATATTCGTGTTATGGCTCCCATGATGTCTAGCTGACATCGCGTCAACAAAGTCTTCTTAGAGCCAGATTGGTTTTAACCTTTCAGTGACCCCAGGACCCTAGAGTTCTCCCTTATGGAGAGAAGAGTCTTGACACTGTAACAATGACCACTCAGCAGAGTTTGCGGGAGCCTTCAAGGAGGCTTGTTATAATTTTACGAAGGGCCTGGTATCTGGTAAGTGATAAACCAAAGCTCTTTCCTTTCCCATTGTGCTTTTTGAAAAATGGGCTTAATGTCTTTAAAAAGGAAGATTTGGGGCTAGTTGTGGTGGCTCACGCCTGTAATCCCAGCACTTCAGGAGGCCGAGGATTGCTTGAGCCCAGGAGATCAAGACCAGCCTGGACAACACCGCAAGACCTCAGCTCTAAAATAAATAAATAAATGAAAAATAAAAAGGGTGATTTTTAAAAGAAGTAAATTCATTGCTCTGGCAATTTCAGCAAGTTTCTTCTAGCCATAGGCATAGTTTATAACTCCAAGTCATAGAAGAACCAATGAACTTGAATTTAGCAGATGGTTGAGCCAACACTGTCACCCCAAAGGTCCTTGAAGACTGACTTGTGAAAATCCTTTCCACAATTACAGCAACTGTATTTTTTCTTGATGTTGGGTGAAAAACAAGTCACAAGCAAGTGAATGAAATGGTTCTCGGAGCGATGATGAAATCCATAAGGAAGACCATCAAGGGGCGATTCTCCTGCCTGCCAACCAAAAAGAATAAACACTACAGTCTGCCGTGAATCCAAAGCACAGCCTTTGGAAAATAAAAGATTTACGACCCGGGTGTAAACGGTGATGAATCACTTGGCGATACATGTTTTCTGGCACAACTTGTCGAAAGTAACGAGCCATCGTCTGTCCCAGAGTTCAGCGGGTTGTAAGCGTTCTCTATAAAATATGGAATATAGTGGAACACAATTTGTATGAATCTTTGAACAACTCTCCTCCAATTACTGAGCCTCTGCCCCTGTCACCAGTGAAAATAAATGGGCTGATAATTACAGCCTCAGACATTCTTGGAGTTTCCCTTTCCCTGAGCTGCTCCAGTCTGTGTGTCTAATGGGGTCACATTATGAGTCGTAACTCAGATTTTACTGTCTCTTACCGATGCCCCCTAGCCCCTTCCCCACCCCACTCCCACCCGTGATCTCCGTTTCTGTGCCTCTCAGGATCTCCCGGGAGATGCTTCCCTTGTCCTGGGTTCCCAGGACTCCTGTCCCTACTATGAGCAGGCAGTGTTTCTCCTGGGTACGTTTAGTGTCCTGCTGTCTTGCTGGGCCCCATGGTCATCCACTGTTACCATCACATCTTTCTCTGGACATTCCCTCTAGTTCCCTGGGTACCTTCCTGGTGCCAAAACTGTGTAGTGGTCTGTGGCAAGATGGAGAACCAACCAAGACCTTTTTCTCTGTGTTGCTCTGTGTTGTAAAGGTGTGTGCACACATGTATGTTTATGGATATATGGATGCAACATGAAGTCCTGCACGTATTTTAATGGAGCGGCCTTTCTGCTGTTATCTAGAACCTTCTTTTTTTCTTGGTCCCGTGTAAGAGTCCATGTGACCCGCCTACAGCCCCTGCTGTCCAGGTTTTTTTTTTCCCTTCTCCGCCTACAATGATTCTCTCCCAGGAAACGCCTCGGTCTGTCCAAATAGCCAGTCTGTCCCATTCGTTGGCCAGACAAGTTCAACAAATATAAATCTCAGCTGAGATTCAAGCTGGGACCTGTGTTATATTTTCCTTTTAATGAAAGATTTGTAGTTCTTTGGCAAAGGTTTTCATGGTTACCCATGAATCCCTTCTTGGAGAAATGAGCCATGTGGTAACCGGGGCATCGTGGCTCTGCCCCCTGGGCTGGCCGCGGGGTGAGCTTAACTCTCCATGCGAGACCTTGACCCTGGCTATGTTGCTCCATCTATCCGATAGACAGCTGACCTTCGTCTCCAGCTGGCTCTGTTAGGCAGAGTGTCTGTTTAGAAAAAGCTACTCTGAGCTACCACGGATAGAATCTTATGTAGGGATTTCTGAGGAATTGTGAGGGTAGGACACCTATTTGGCATATTACGATTTATGTTGCTTTTTAATCAACTTTGTTTATGTATCTAACTTCAACAAACAATCTTTTAAGAAAATTATGACTAGGGAAGTTGAGAAAAAAATTCTGACGTTTTCCTAACTTTGAGCCATGCCACAGTATCTTTCTAATAATCATTAATAGTCCTCTCTGGAAATAAATCAGAGATTTGAAAATGGAGAAGACATTACCACCAAACTAAAAGGATGCCTGTTTCCTTCTAAAGTTTGGGCACTGTTCCAAGATTTCAGTCCTCACTGTCTGTCTTCTTCCAGGCTGACTTCATGTCAGACCATTGGTTTTCACGAGCCATGAAGGACACAAGTCCGGGTCACAGATGGCTGGTCACCACGAGTAATGCTTCCCAGTTCCAAGATCTCACTCTGGGAGGATGATTGATAGGTGAAGGGAAGACTGCACTTAACCTTTCCAGAAGTTACTAGGGAGCCAGCTAACCCAAGCCAAGATTAAAACAACAACAACAAACACTATGAACCATGTTATAATAACAGTGAAAGGGATTTCTTTAAAGGCACCCAGAATTCCAACATCCCAATAAATATTTTATTTTTTTCTGTGTTCTCTCATAGTATAAGAAGTAAAAAAAAATAATAAATAAGTAGAAAGAAAAAGGACTTGAGACTTTGAGTCAGTAAATATAGTAAATTGACTAACTAAGCATACATGTAAGTAGGGCTACTTGGGTAAAAAACTATAGTTGATCTCAGATACTCCTCATTTATTCAAAGGAATTTTTTAAAAATAAGAAAACTCTGTATTTTCATACATCCTGACTGAGTTCCCTTTAGTCTAAGAGGAAGAATTATCTTAAGTCCTCTTTTGTTTTAAAAAGGAAAACAATCAGTTTATTGCTAAATTAAGGACTTTTTTCTGATTATAAGGTAATACACACGCATGGTAGAAAATCAGTACAAATAAGAAGAGAAAATCTTGTAATTTTATCACCAGGAATGACAGTTACAGTTTGTTTATTTTTATTTTTTTATTTTTTTGAGTCGGAGTCTCACTCTGTCGCCCAGACTGGAGTGCAGTGGCCGCTCCCGGCCACCGCAGCCTCGGCCTGCTGGGCTCCGGTGATCCTGCCGCCTCAGCCTTCCGAGTAGCCGGAATTACAGGCATGCGCTACCACGCCCAGCTGATTTTGTGATTTATTGTAGAGATGAGGTCTTACCAAGTTGCCCAGGCTGGTCTCGAACCCCAGCCTCAGGCAATCCTCTCACCTCAGACTCCCACAGTGCTGGGATTGCAAGCTGAGCCACCGCACCTGGCCTGAGAGCATTATTTTAAATGGCTGTGCGCTATTTCATCACAACGTAGAGACTCTCTTATTGCTGAACATTTGATCCCAATGTCTGTTATCATAAATATCACTATGGTGAGCAAGTTTATATACTCATCTTTGCTTGAGTTTCAGATAAATTCCTTAATGAAGATGCGTAGAAAACATGAAGACACAACTTGCTATTAACTTGAAAGTTGATGTTCTTTTTTATTTTCATTTTTTAATTATCATTTCTTGGTTATCTTAAGTTTTACAACATATGAGGTCCAACAATTAAGTTCATGAACTTATCCTAGAAAAAGTACTCCCTACCTCATTGCTGAATATCACTATGGTCACTTTTGAAGTGCTTCTCTTGGGAATCTATGCACCCACGCCAGTACCTAGTTCACCCATCAAAACAGAGCTGTCATCATATTAATCTTGGAACTCTTCTTCTGGAATGACCATCAGAGCTGTTGTCATATTACCCTTGATGTCCTGAATGTCATCAAATGTTTTCCTTTCAATATTTCCTTTATCTTCGGGGGAAAAAAAAGTCATTGGAGGCCAGATCAGGTGAATAGAGAGGATGTTCCAATACAGTTATTTGTACAGTGCTGCCAACATAAGCGCACAGTGGTAGGTTAGTTAACTTAATTGTCAGATCTTAAATAATAATAACAGCTCTGATGGCCATTCCAGAAAAAGAATTCCAAAATTGTTTTGATGGGTGACTAGGTGCTGGCATCGGAGCATAGCTTCCTAAGGACAGTATTTTGAAGGTGACCATGGTGATAGTCAGCAATGAGGTATGAAGCACTTTTTCTAGGATGAATTTGCCAACCTGATTATCGGACCTCATAATCCCTGACTTCCCAAAGCCTAGTTATAACTAGTACTTGCAGCTCGTTTTGGATAATGCAAGGTTCTTACAACATTTTTCTAAATTTAACCCCTTTCTAACTCATGTATCATCACTGTCGGATACTTTAATTCTCACTGTATTATTTTATATCCTACAAAACTTTTTGTTTGTTTGAAGTAGTCAAAACTGATTCAGATTTACCCACACGCTCACCCATTTCAATAAGTCTCATTTCTTTCAACCACTGTAAACTTTATCTGGGGTAATTTTTCTTCTACCCAAAGAAGAATCCTGTCTTAATATTTTTTATAGGGCAAGTTGCTAGTGATAAATTGCCTGCTTTTGCTTGTTTGAAAATACCTCTATCTCACCTTAATTCGTGATGGGTATATCATTGGATAGAGTTGACAGTTATTTCATTTTCTTGTTTTCAGATTTTCTTTTCAAATGCTCAGTCTCGTTTATCTGCAGCATACCCACACAACATCCCATGGGACAGTGTAGTGAGTGGAGAGAACGAGCTTTACATTTGGGATGCTTCGGGTTCCAATCGATCATGTCATTACCTGTGGTGATTCAAACCTCCTCTGTTTTATCCATTTGCCAGCAAAATTCTAACTATGGCCACCGGGCCCTCTCTCTGCCTATTTCTAGACTTAGCAGATGTCCCGAGGAGGAAAGTGGCTGCTAGTCTCTGGTCACCTACAAAGGGTTCAACATTTAGTTTCTTGAGACCTCTTTGCATCTGGAGAAATCCAGTGTCTTGACTGGGTGTGGTGGTTCATGCCTATAATCCCTGCACTTTGGGAGACTGAGACGAGTGGACCATTTGAGCCCAGGAGTTCGAGACCAACCTGGGCAGCATAGCAAGAACTTGTCTCTACAAAAAATCAAAAAATGATCCTGGCATGGTGGCACATGCCTGTAGTCCCAGCTACTCAAGAGGCTGAGGTGGTAGGATCACTTGAGCTCAGGAAGTTGAGGCTGCAGAGAGCTATGATCTTGTCACTGCACTCCAGGCTGAGCAACTTAGTGAGACCCTGACTCAAAAAGAAAAAAGAAAAAAAAAAAAGAGAAAGAAATCCAATGTCTTTTTTTAAAAAAAATACTTTTATTTTAAGATGTTGGGTACAATTCAGAATCAGGTATACAAGTGGTCATTGTACAGGTAAAGTTTGGGCCTCCCTTTTGTCCCCACTAGTTTGAGATCAGGTACCCTTATTAATGTTATGTCCCCCGCCACCCCCACTCCAGTAATATCCCACTACTGCCAAGAAAGGTCTTATAGTATTATGGTAATTGTTCAAGGTTCGTTTATGGGTGAGAACATATGGCACTCTTCTCTTCGTTTCTGTGTTAGATCACTGAGTATGAAGGACTCTAAATCCATCCAAGTTGCTGCAAAGTTCATGTGTTTGTCCTTCTTCATGCCTGCATAATATTCCATTGTGTATATGTACCACATTTTTTAAAATCCAGTCTAGTTTTGATGGACAGCATGGTTGGTTCCATGTTTTTGCTATTGTGAATAGTGTGGCAATAAGCATTCATCTGCAGGTATCTTTTTTGCAGAATGATTTGAGTTCCCCTGGGTATATTCCCAGAAGGGGGATTGCTAGGTCATACAGAAGGTCAATTTCTAGTTCTTTTAGAAATCGCCACACTCTTCTACAGAGGTTACACCTGTTTGCATTCCCACCAGCAGTGCAGAAGCGTTCCTTTTTCTCCACATCCTCACCAGCATCTATTGTTGTTTGTTTTATTAATGATGGCCATTCTTGCTGTAGTTATATGGTATCTCAATGTGGTTTTGATTTGCATTTCCCTGATTATGAGTGAGGCTGAGCACTTTTTCATGTGTCTGTTGCCTGCCCATATATCTTCTTTTGAGAAGTGTCTATTCATGTCCTTAGCCCACTTTTTAATGGAACTGTTTGTTTTTTTTTGCTTTTCTGCACAGTTGAGTTCCTTGTAGATCCTAGATGTTAGGCCTTTGTCAGATATACAGTTGGCAAATATTTTTTTCTCATTCTGTGGACTGTCTCCCGGCTCTCTTAATGGTTTCTTTTGCTTTGCAGAAGCATGTCAGTTTGACAAGGTGTCACTTGTCTATCTTATCTCATTTGGCATGGGCACTTGGGATTTTGATCAGGAATTGGTTGCCAGTTCCAATTTCCATAAGGGTGTCTCCTGCATTTTCTAAGGTTCTTATAGTTTGAGGTTTTATGTTTAGGTCTTTGATCCATTTAGAGTTGATTTTTATGTCTGGTGATGGGTAAGGGTCTTATTTCAATCTTTTGCGTGTGGTCAGCCAGTTTTGTCAGCACCATTGACTGAATAGGTTCTCCTCTCCCAAATGGTTGTTGTTGGAGGCTTTGTCAAAGATGAATCGGTTGAGAAATTGAGGCTTTGCTTCTGGAATCTCTATCCTGTTCCATTGGTCCATATGCCTGTTCTTGTACCAATACCAGGCTATTTTGATTATTGTAGCCTTATAGTAAAGTTTGAAGTCTGGAAATGTGATATACCACCTGCTTTGTTTCTTTTGCTAAAGAGTGTTTTGGCTATTTGTGGCCGTTTATGTTTCCATATGAATTTCTGTATTGTCATTTCCAGTTTTGAGAAGACTGATGTTGGAAATTTAATGGGTATTGTGTTCAATGTATAGATTGCCTTTGGTAGGATGGACATCTTAACAATGTTGATTCTTCCTATCCATGAGCATGGAATATTTTTCCATTTGTTTGTGTCTTCTTGGGTTTCTTTGAGCAGTGTTTTGTAATTTTCACTGTAAAGTTCTTTCACTTCTCTGGTTAGGAAGATGACAAGGTATTTCATTTTTTTGGTGGCTATTATGAATGGGATTATGCGTTTTGTTTGGTTCTCTGCCTGTTTGTTGTTGGTGTGTAAGAATGCAACTGTCTTTTGCACATGTATTTTGTACTCTGAAACTTTGCCAAAGTCCTTTGTCAGTGCAAGAAGGTTTTTGACAGATTCTCTTGGATTTTTGAGGTATAGGATCATACTGTCAGTAAAGAGGGATAACTTGACTTCTGCTGTTCCTATTTGGATACCACTGATTTCCTTCCCTAGTCTAATTGCTCTAATTAGCACTTCCAACACAATGTTGAACAAGAAGGGTGAGAATGGGCAACCTTGTCTTGTTCCAGTTTTCAGGGGAAATGTTTCCAGTTTCTGTCCATTTAGTAATATGATGGCTGTGGGTTTCTCATAGATGGTGCTTACTATTTTGAAGTATGTTCCTTCTATACCTAGGTATTTGAAGAAATCCAGTGTCTTTAAAAAAATAACTGATATTTAATTTATCCATCTCCCCCTAGTTGTTTAGTAGGTATGTTGGTCCAATGTAAACTTTTACATCCTGCCTAGAGGTGAGAAGCCTATGCCTCTCTCGCCCTGATTCCTGAACGCCCATTTCCTCCCAACCCACCGAACTCTGGCATCTGTTCCCACCACTTCCTTGAAACGATATTCCGCCAAGTGACCACAGATCCAACTATCCAGGTGTGTGTCTCAAATATCTGCCATCACTCACTGCTCTCTCCTTACTTTGCTTTAACAGAACAACATTCTTCTCTGCCTCTCTGCTGGTCAGTCTTGCTAATTCTCTAAACACTCCCAGTCTTTAACATTTTATCTGTACGTCTCTTTAGTGTTTATTTTTTCCAAGGCCCAGGTCTTGACTTTCTCCTTGGCTTGACTTTCTCATCTTCTTGTTTATAAACCATTAAAAAAACCCATTTTTTTTTTTTGCAGGGAATAAGGGGCATGGTCATATAATCTGATGAAGTTATGGATTTATTTATTTATTTAAATTATAAAGAGGTGGGGTACAATTCAAGGTTAGGTATACAAAAATTGATTATGCAGGTACCCTTGTTGATGAGGTATGCCCCTCCCTTCCCTATAGTTTCCCTCAACTGCCAATCCCACTCCCCTCCCCTGACAGTTTCCCATTACTGTCAAACGCTTTTTTATAGTATTATAATTGTTCAAGGTCCTCTTATGAGTGAGAATATATGGTACTCTGTTCTTTGTTTCTGTGATAGATCACTGAGTATGATCGACTCCAAATCCATCCAAGTTGCTGCGAAGTCCATATATTTGTCCTTCTTTATGGCTGCATAATATTCCATTGTGTATATGTACCACATTTTCTTTATCCAGTCCAGCTTCAATGCGCTGAAGGAAAAACGCCAACAGCCTCTTTAAAAAGTGGGCAAAAGACATGAATAGACACTTCTCAGAAGAAGATATATGGGCAACCCACAGACACATGAAAAAGTGCTCAGCCTCACTCATCATCAGAGAAATGCAAATCAAAACCACATTGTGATACCACCTAACCCCAGTAAGCATGGCCATCATTAATAAAACAAACAACAACAGATGCTGGCAAGGATGTGGAGAAAAAGGAACGCTTCTACACTGCTGGTGGGAATGCAAGCTAGTGCAACCTCTTTGGAAGACAGTGTGGCGATTTCTGAAAGAACTAGAAATTGACCTTCCATATGACCCAGCAATTCCCCTGTTGAGAATATACCCAGAGGAACTCAAATCATTCTACAAAAAAGTTATGGATTCTTTTTCCAGAGGGGGCAAGAGAGAATAGTGTACATTGTTCTCAAGGGCTCAGAGTTTTCTAGAAATATTTCCCAGGTAAGAGGCCAGGGAGTCCCTTCTCTCACTGGAAGCAGAGCTGGGAGTGCCTGACTTTCCGACTCTGTACGGGTGTCTTCCTTTGGGTCCTGGGCAGTAACCGGGAAAGCATACGGCCAACCACTACACACCAGTGTAGCCCAACCCCAGGACAGATAATTGTTATTGCCTTACCTGAAATTATTTATCTACTTATATCTTAAATTTCAACTTTAATTGGTTCATTTTTCTGCCTTAAAAATCAAGCCTAATGAAATACTGTTAAATTTTTTAAAAATGTGTGTATACTTAGGGGATACAAGTGCAGGTTTCTTACTTGCATATTTCACTGTGATGACTTCTGAGCTTTTTGTGTGTATCCCTCACCTGAAGAGTAAAGGTTGTACCCAATAGGTAGTCTTCCCTCTCTCAACTACCCCCACTTTCCCACCTCTTGGACTCTCCAATATCTGTTATTCCACACTGTATGCCCACATGTACCCATTGCTTAGCTCCCACTTATAAGTGAGAACATGAGATGAAGTGCCATTCTAGATGACAATGTCCCTAAGCTCCTATCTTTGTCACATCTGCTTTAGGCGGTGGGGAGCATTTCTGGCTAGATTCTTTTCCAGTCCCATATTTATTTAGGAAAGAACACAAGGTAACAACTCAGGATAACAAAAAGCAGAAAACCACAGCTTCCATGATGAGAGTCAGTCCTAAACCTGATTGGTCTCAGTTCTGGTATGTTCCAGATCCTTAAAATACCACAGCTTAATTTTCCTCCATGTCCACCAGGCAGGTCTGACCTTCAGATTGACTGAGAAAAGCTCGCTTTCAAGAAAAGAATGCTGCAAGCTCATGTCTCTTTGTTGCTTTCCATTCCTGGGGGCAGCACAGGGCATTTCTCAAAAAGCCACCTTGGTGTTATCTTAGCCACCGAACTCACAAATGTTAGGGTCCCAGAGTAGAAAACTGCCCTGGAATGAGGGTAGGCACAGCCTGTACTTCCGTGCTCTTTTGCTCTTGACGAAATATCAGGCTGACAAAAATGTCAGTGGAAATGAAAGGAAGAAAATAAAAGTTAGAGCAATTGCATTTTTTCTTCTGCTTAGTTTTTTTCTTCCTTAAACATATATACCCAGCTAGAAATGGCCAAGTGGAAGCTGGGAGCATGGAGGGTGTCTGGAGAGGGTGAGCCAAGCCTGGGGAAGTCTGGGGTGAGGATATTTGAAGATTTACATGGCCCCAGCCCACCCTCTGCTCTCTGTGTGGACTGGCACATTCGTTACTGGACTGTAGCACAAGGCTGCTTGCCAGCGTACCTGACTGGCGGGTGGGTTTTAGCATGGGGTTTGCTGTGTCCAGCCCTAATGACATGGTGATGGAAATAGGGACCGTTGGGGAGTTTTCCAGTGCAGACCCAGTGCTTGGCCCTCCTCTTCCAGGTTCGAGACCTTGGTACCTTTTCCTTGTCCTTAGTTTCCATCTTGGTCTCCATTAATCCTCAACTAATTGTTAGTTGACTTTAAGTGTTAATATGGGTCAGGTGCAGTGGCTCATGCCTATAATCCCAGATTTTGGGAAGCCTTGGTGGATGGATTGCTTGAGGCCAGGGGTTTGAGATCAGCTTGGACAATATAGTGAGAACTCATCATTTCAAATAAATGATAAAATAAAAAATTAATCCAGCATGGTGGTAAGCTTCCTGTAGTCCCAGCTACTTGGAAGGCTGAGGCAGGAGGATCACTTGAGCCCAGGAGTTTGAGGTAACAGGGATCCATGATCATGTCACTGCACTCCAACCTGGGCAACAGAGTGAGACTCCATTTCAAAAAAGAAAAAAAAAAGTAGAATCCGTGCGGGGGGCAGATATACTGCTAACATCATCTTCTGTCTAGTCTCCAGCTTCTCCATCTGCCCTGCAGCCAGGCACAGCTTCATACCAGGTGCTGGGACCAATAGTTCCTTCCTTCATTCAACAAACATCCACTGAGCACCTACTGTGTGCCAGGCACAATGCTACATATTGGGGATGCAGAAGTGAGCAAAACACCTTGCTTCAAGGACTTTACATACTAGTAGGAGAGACTAGTCAAAAAAACGCATCTAAAGAATGGTGACAAGTACTATTAAGAAACAGCATGCAAATCAAAACCACATTGAGATACCACCTAACCCCTGTAAGAATGGCCATCATTAATAAAACAAACAACAACAGATGCTGGGGAGGATGTGGAGAAAAAGGAACGCTTCTCCACTGCTGGTGGGAATGCAGACTAGTACAACCTCTTTGGAAGACAGTGTGGGGATTTCTGAAAGAACTAGAAATTGACCTTCCATGTGACCCAGCGATTCCCCTATTGGGAATATACCTGGAGGAACTCAAATTATTCTACAAAAAAGACACCTGCATGCATATGTTTGTTGCAGTTCTATTCACAATAGCAAAAACATGGAACCAACTGTGTTGCCCATCCAAGCTGGACTGGATTAAAAAAACGTGGTACATATACACAATGGGATATTATGCAGTCATAAAGAAGGACAAATATATAGACTTTGCAGCAACTTGGATGGATTTGGAGTTGATCATACTCAGTGATTTATCACAGAAACAAAGAACTGAGTACCATATGTTCTCACTCATAAGCTGACCTGGAACAATTATAATGTTATAAGAAAGTGATTGGCAGTAGTGGGAAACTGGAGGGGTGGAGTGGGATTGGCAGTTGAGGGAAACTGCTAGGGGATGGAGGGGCATACCTCTTCAACAAGGGTACCTGCATTATCTATGTTTATATACCTAACCCTGAATTGTACCCCACATCTTATAATAAATAACAATTTTGAAAAAAAAAAAGAAAGAAAGAATCACAGCAGTCTCCTAGGGAGAGGGAGAAGGAAGGATGGACATTTTAGGCAGAGGGACCAAGGAAGGACTCTCTGATAAGGTGAGCAGAATTAGAAGTGAGAAGGCAGTGCCGTGTATCCACAGGAAGATAAGTGCCCTGTTTTTATGTATTTTTTTTAACAGTTAATTTCATCAGAACATTAAAGTAATTGAAAAGTATCGAGACATGGGAAAGTAGGTATATTAAAACTTACATGATTATTTTAAATTTAAATATTCAGAAAAGGTCACCACAGCTCTTCTAAAGTTTTAACATCCATCAAACACATGTTCCAAGCTATTTCCTCCCATATATTGTAACTTACAACTCTCGACTGAAAAGAAAATAAAGAAGTAGATTTCGAAAATATGATTGATGTGTTTGCTTCCATGATAGCCAGGAAAGTAACATTATAATAAACACATACAATATTTAAACCTAAAATAACCTTGTGGATTTTAATACATATGCTATTCAGTTTTTCGATATGTTGTGGTTCAATATTTTGAGCTACTTCAACGTTCTGAAAAAATTGACCGTTAAACATTTACTTAAAAATCTGTATATGGAATGCACAGTGTTCCTTTAACCTCTGGCACCATTTATAACTTGGCGTTGTGCTGTTGTGTCCTGCCTTCGTTTACAATTTTGATTTTTGTTTATCATGAATATGTTCACGCTAGCTTAGATTTAAAAAAAATGGTTGCATTTAAATATGAGTTACCTTGATTGCCAAGTGATTTTTGAACCTGTTCTATTGTGCATCCTATGTGAGCAGGTCCCTGGCTCTGGCCTGCCAGGGAGGGGTGGTCAGGAAGACTGTGGCAGCAGCCCAGGTGAGAGGGATGGTGGCCTGGCCAGGTGGTGGAAGAACACTGAGAGGGGTAAAGTGAGGATCGCCATGTCAGGTGAAGTCATCAGGATGACTTTCTGCCAGGAGGATACTTGCATACTGCTGGTTCTTACTCTCAGCCTTCTTGGGCGATATGCAGAAAGGGTGTCATTTCCCTGTCCTATTGTCGTTGGGTGAGAGCTGAATTTTCATATCCTATATTCATTTTTCACCTGAGCCAACTCTACACCCACGAAGGCTGCAATTTTCTTTGAATGTTTTGGATGTTGGAATCGGAAGGAAACATAGTCGCTTAGCAATTGTCTTTTGTTTATTTATTTATTTATTTTGAGTTGGAGTCTCAACAGCCTCGACCTGCTGGGCTCCGGCGATCCTTCTGCCTCAGCCTTCCAAGTAGCTGGAACTACAGGCGCGCGTTACCACGCCCGGCTAATTTTTTTTTATTTATCGTAGAGATGAGGGCTTGCCAAGTTGCCCAGGTGGGTCACGAAGGCAATTGTCTTTTCTAGTCAGGCTATACAGACCGAAGAAATGTGAAGCCAAAGGCAGCTGATCTTAATAACGTCAAAGAAATCATCCATTCCATGAAGAAATCCTGTGCCATAAACAAATCCACGTGCCTCTGCAGCCTTCCAGGGTTTATTCTGAGACTCAAAGGTGGATGTAAACCCAGCCCGTGATGATTACTACGAGCATCTGGTGAGGGATTTTTATGACGCCTTTTTAAACATAAAGACTGGTGGAGGCGAAGGATCACTGGAGCCCATTAGGTCGAGGCTGCGGTGGCCAGGAGCGTGACTCCAACTCAAAAAAAAAAAAAAAAAAAGACTGGTGGGTGAGGGGGATGCAGTGAGGACCCTCTGCTCAGAGTCCTCACAGACACCATAATTTTGACATGGGTTGGGACATTCTCTGGGTGACTTCATTTTTCTGAATGACTCATTAATTTTCTTTCCTTTTCCTTTTTCTTTTTAAGGAAGCTTATTCTAGTTTAAATGACATGCTCCTGTGAAAAGAGCATGTGCAAATCATCTTTTGATAGAAATGAAAGGGCAAGGCATGAATGCTTTTCCACCGTGGGGCTTTGCAGAATGCATTCACTCTTCTGGACAGAGAAATAATTGGTTCTCAATTAGCTGTGCAATGCAGATTAAAATGTAATGGGTAGAGCAAGGGTCCTTGGGGTCCCTTACCTTTCAGGCACAGGCATGCCAGGGCTGTTGGCTGCCTTTCTCCAGGTGCTACAAATTGGCCTGGGACTAGACAGAATCCTAAGGGGGTGTCAGGTCCAGAATGTCAGTTTTCAAATCAAGGTGACTTTGTCATTGGATATGTCCACTTGCTTTAGGGATCCAGTTTTGGAGCCTGGGACCATGAATGCCCCAAGGCTACTGTGATTCAGGAGAACTGGTGACATAAAACTCCCGTCTTTTATTACATTTACTTAGCAAATATTTGCTGTGTGCCCATATCATGCCACGCGTAGTGCTAAGGCTGCAGGTGCATGACTTACTTAAAGGAACGTTTTTGTGAAACATCTGTGGCTCTAAAATCTACAGGTATACTTTTCAAGGGGGCCTATTAGCCACTGCTTTGTAAGAGAATCCTGGGATTCCTACTGGCAGGAAGTTCTGCCTTGGGGTGGAAGCCAGCTCAGGAGATGCTTCTCAAGAGAGGCCTGGTGGATTGTTGTGTAAACTCAGAGGAACCCGAAGAGTGTAGGCAGAATTGCCCCATGAGCAAACTACCCCCTCCTTCCGCTTCTCAGATTCCCCAGCTGTAGCTGACTGGCTGACAATTTCAATCCTTAAGGACGCAGGTGAGGTGTCTGATCTGGAACGTGCTTTTAGGCCAGGCCTCCTGATGGGGACAGTCTTTTCTTCTCTTGTGTAACTGGGATTAATTGGTCACTCACTAATTTCTCTGGATTTGTACTCCAGTTTATACTCAGTTTACAAAAGAAGTGTGTGTGTGTGTGTGTGTGTGTGTGTGTGTGTGTGTGTGTGTGTGTGTGGAGACAGGATCTTGATATGTGTCCAGGCTGGTCTAGAACTTCTGGTCTCAAGCAATCCTCCTATTTCGGTCTCCCAAAGCACTGTGTTTACAGGTGTGAACCACCTGTAATCTGCGTCCGTCCAAAAGTGAATGTTTTTGTTTTTGCTTTGTTTTTACTTCTCCTTCAGCTGTATTTCTGAAATGGAAGAGTTAATCTGTTATCTGTTGGAAGAAAGCCATCCTTGCAGAAATGAAGCTATTCTGTCTTGGCTATTGGCGTGTCTTCTTTTGAGAAATGTCTATTCAGACTCTTTACTCATTTTTAAGTTGGACTTTTGGGGGTTTTTTTGCTATTGGGGTGTATGAGTTCCTTATATATTTTGGATTTTAACCCCTTGTGGAGTACTGTCCAGACATGAACTGTTGCTTGCCTCTCTCAGGGAATGGCTGCTGGCCAAGGCTAGTCTCTGAAGGGTGTGCATATTCCCAGTAATGAGTCATGGGGTGCAGGTGATGGAGCAAAGCTGGAAACAATGTAGCCGTCACTCTTAATCAATGTAATTGTACACACTGTATAGCAATTTGAATAATTAACTTGGTTGCTTTGATTATATAACTGCTGCTATGCTGCCCTGAGGTGTGGATTCTTCACAGACTGGCCACCACTGGTGCCTCCTGTAAGAATACACCAATGTCTTACCCTCCAGGTGACTTCTTTGGAATAGGTGAACATTATGAGCAAGCCCTCTCAGATTTACTGTGTTATATCCCTTATTAGAAATATGGTTTGCAAATATTTTCTCCCATTCTGTAGGCTGTCTTTGCACTCTGTTGATTGTTTCCTTTGCTATGCAGAAGATTTTTTTAGTTTGATGTAGCCCCACTTGTCTATTCGTGCTTTTGTTGCCTGAACTTTTCATATTATATCCAAAAATTCATTGCCAAAACTAAAGTCAGGAAGTTTTTCCTTATGTTTTCTTCTATTTTTTTTCTCTCTTTTCTCTCTCTCTCTCTCTTTTGAGTCGGAGTCTCACTATGTTGCTCAGGCTGTAATGCAGTGGCACAGTCGCAACCATCACAGCCTCAAGGTGGTCCTTCACCTAAACCTTTCAAGTGGCTGGAACCATTGTTTCAAGTAGCTGGAACCATAGGTGCACACCACCATGCCTGATTAATTTTTTGATTTATTTTTAAAGATGAGGTCTCACCAAGTTGCCCAGGTAGGTCTCCAATCCCTATGCTCAGGCAATCCTCTAGCCTTGGCCTCTCAAAGTGCTGGGATGACAGGTGTGAGCCATGGTACCTTATGTTTTCCTGTAGTAGTCATATGGTTTCAGGTCTTACAGTTAAGTCATTAATCCATTTTGAGTTGATCTTTGCATAGGATGTGAGATAAGGATTTAATTTCATTCTTCTGCATGTGAATGTCCAGTTTCCTCAGTATCGTTAATTGCAGACTGTTCATTCTCCATTGTGTAGTCTTGGCACCCTTCTTCAAGTTCAGCTGACCGTTAATGCATGGATTTACCTCTGGGCTCTTGATGGTGTTCTATTGGTCTGTTTGATGCCAGAGCCATGGTGTTTTGATCACCATAGTGTGGAAGAACATGAGGTTCAATTAGGTCAGCATCAATTGGGTGAATTGGATAAACTATATTGAGGAAGGAAATCTCAGAAGGAATGAAAATCTCAGAATGAATGAAATAAAGACAGCAATTGTAAAGGTTGGATAGCCAGCTGTAAAACATTTGCTGTGGGTTCTTTGGGCCAAAAAAGAAAGTAGTTAACAATTTGTTGCTGGTTCCTGGTTCCATGATAAAAAAAAAAAAAAAGGAAGTCAACTATTGCTGTTTAAAAGACAAAGCCCTGCAATCAAGCAGCCACTGTGCAAACCTCCTGCAAATGCATGAAGTCAATTTGCAAAACTTCTCCATGCCCTGTAAGCAATTTTCAGCCCACATATCGAATCCCTATACAACAGTATAAATATTTCCAGATAGCCACTGCCTCTTTGGAGGCAGCAAACACTCTTGCTGCTGTCCCATCCACTGTGCCCTTCATAATGTATCTTCCCTTTAATAAACCTATTTTTCCTAATTCATTAACTGTCTCGGTAAATCTTTCACCTCCATGACTCCGGTCATACCCAGGCTGCCGTACATGGCTTGTAGGTTTGCCATCTGTTTTGTTTTTTTTGAGTTGGAGTCTCACTCTGTCGCCCAGACTGGAGTGCAGTGCCTGTTCCTGGCCACTACAGCCTCGACCTGCTGGGCTCCGGCAATCCTTCTGCCTCAGCCTTCCAAGTAGCTGGAACTACAGGCACGTGCTACCACACCCGGCTAATTTTTTGATTTATTGTAGAGATGAGGTCTCGCCAAGTTGCCCAGGCAGGTCTCGAACCCGGGGGCTCAGGTAATCCACTCACCTCAGCCTCCCAATTGGCTCCCAGATGGCTCCCAGATTACAGGCTGAGCCATCTGTTTTAAATCAGAAAGTGTATGCCTTCAGCTTTGTTCTTGCCTCAAGATTGCTTTGGCTATTTGGAATCTTTTGTGGCTCCAAGTGAATTTTTAGAGTTGATTATTTTTTCTAGTTCTGCAAAGAGGAAAGGGGTTCAACATCCTAACCATCAGGGAAATGCAAATCAATACCACAACGAGCTACCACCTGATACCTGTTAAAAATGGTCGTGGAAAAGAAAAGATGAGACCGGGCGTGATGGCTCAAACCTGTAATCCCAGCACTTTGGGAGGCCAAGGTGAGGAGATTGCCTGGACAGCTTGGCGAGACCTTGTCTCTACAATAGATCAAAAAATTAGCTGGGCATGGTAGCTCACATCTGTAATTCTGGCTACTTGGAGGGCTGAGGTGAAAGGATTACCAGAGCCCAGTGGGTTGACACTGGGGTGGCCGTGAGTGTGCCGCTGTACTCCAGCCTGGATGGAGTGACGGAGTGAGACTCCAACTCAAAAAAAAAAAAAAAATGAGTGCTGTGAGGCTATGGAGAAAAGGGAACTGTTGTACACTGTTGGTGGGATTGGAACTTGGTACAACCATTGTGGAAAACCGTACGGCGGTTCCTCAAAAAATTAAAAATAGAATGACCATATGACCTAGCAATTCTACTTCTGGAAATATGTCCAAAGGAAATGAAATCAAGCACAGCACCTCAAAAAGATATTAGCACCCCCATGTCTATTGCAGCATTCTTCATAATAGCCAAGATATAAGCACAATCTAAATGTTCATTGATGGATGAATGGATAAAGAAAATGTGACATATATATGATATATATATATATATCATCTATATATTACTATTCAGCCTTAAATAAAAGGAATCCTGTCTTTTGTGACAATATGGATAAACACTATGCTAAGTGAAATACGCCAGACACAGAAATACAAATACTCCATAACCTCACTTATGCCTAGCATCCAAAATAGTCAGACTCAGAAGCAGAGAATAGAATGGTGGTTGCCAAGGGCTTGGCGGTGGGGGGAAGAGGAGATATTAAAGTCAAGGTGTACAAAGTTTCATTTATGCAGGATAAATAAGTTCTGGAGAACTCATGTGAAGCCTGGTGACTGCAATACTGTACTATGTACTTGAAACTTGCTGAAAGAGTAGATCTGAAATGTTTTTATCCCACACAAAGAAAGAAAAGAAAACAGTAACTGTGTGAGGTGATGGATATGTTAATTAGCTTGATTATGACACTTATTTCATAAGGTGTATGTGAAAGACAGAGCCCAAAATGGAGTTTTTCTGAACTCCTTGAGCTCATACAGGACAATAATCCTCTCCTGCAACCCTGGGTGAGTCACGGGACATTGAGATTAGCATCTCCTAACATCCCCTAACAGAATTTATCTTTCAGCTAGTGGACCCGCACTTCTCATCTATGTGAGTAACCCATTCATCTGCCTGCTGTTCGGTCACTGTGGCATCAGCTCCTATGAATGCCTGCCCTGCTCACCCCCTAAGGAAGTTTTAAAAGGCCCCTAGTCTCAAACTCAGGCGGCCATGCTTTCTTTTTAGTTGGAGTCTCACTCTGTCTCCCAGACTGGAGTGCAGTGGACCCTCCCGGCCACCGCAGCCTCGACTTGCTGGGCTCTGGCGATCCTTCCGCCTCAGCCTTCCAAGTTGCTGGAACTATAGGCGAGCGCTACCACGCCCAGCTAATTTTTGATTTATTGTAGAGATGAGGTCTCGCCAAGTGGCCCAGGCGGGTCTCGAACCTGCGGACTCAGGCAATCCACTCACCTCAGCCTCCCAAAGCACGGGATTACAGGCTGAGCCACGAGCCTGGTTTGGCCATGCTCTCTTTAAGCTCTGGTGCTCCACCCCCATCTTGGAGAGGTGGATTTACCTTTTCTCTCCCTAATCTTTTTTTAAATAAACTATTTTTCCTATTCTAATTTCTGTACAATTCTTTGCATCTTATCTGCCTGTGGCACCAGCCCACTGACCTAACATTTCACTGACCTAACAGTATGTTTGGCAAACCCCAAGTTGTATACCTGAAATATATACAATTTTATTTATCAATTATGCCTCAGTAAAGCTGAACAACTTGGCTGGGTATGGTAGCACATGCCTATGATCCCAGCACTTTGGGAGGCTGAAGCAGGAGGATTGCTTGAGCCCAGAGTTTGAGACCAGCTTGGGCAGCATAGCAAGACCTTGACTCTAAAAAAAAAAAATAATAATAAGTAAATAAAATAAAAATTATTCAGGCATGGTGGCATGTGCCTGTAGTTCCAACTACTTGGAGGCTGAGGTAGAAGGATTGCCTGAGCCCAGGAGGTTGAGTTTGCAGTGAGCTGTGATCTGCCACTATACTCCAGCCTGGGTGACAGAAAGAGAACTTGACCTCCCCCACCAAAAAGAACTGAACAAAAGGGAAAGAGAGGTACCACACCCCACCCAAGCTGCAAGACTTTTGTCTCTGTAGGGCTGGTGATCCTTCTGCATGGTGGACAGCAGGAATGCAGCTCCATTTGCTGGAGGGTCAAAAATCTCATTCCAGCCTGAAGAGTTTCCCTGCAGTCCTTCCAGGGCAGTTTTAGCTAAATCGAAGGGATCCATTTCTACTCATGTGATCAGAATGTCAGATCCTCTTCTGCGTCTGAATTGCTTTTCAGCTTCTTAACTGGAGTCAAGTGTGACCGTTTGAGCATTAAATGTCATGTATATTACATGGGTGTGCATGTGGGTACATATATGTGTGTATTTATACATGTGTGTATATGTCTATGTGTATCCATATGTGCGCACGTGTGTGCATATATTTGGATGTGAATGTTTGTGCCTGTATGTGTGCATGGGTGTATGTGCTTGTGTGTATGTACATATTACGTACATGCGTGCAAGTGTGTATGCATTAGCGTGTGTGCATATATGCATTTATATGTGTGTGTGGTTTGCATATGTGTGAATGTGTATATTGCATGCAAGCGTGTATGTGTGGCTGTGCGTGTGCATGTGTGTGTTGGAGGTGGGTGTTATGGTGGGAGGGGAAGGAAACCAGCCAACATGGAGAGTTTAAAGGCAGAAGAGAGACTTCCTCAGCAAGGTGGTGCCCACAGCTGGGACTGACTTAAAAGCTGGTGTCAGAATCCTTTCACATCTCAGCGTTGGCACCACCGCCCAGATGGCTTCTCAGTGATCAAAAGGAGGCAGCAGCCTTCCCTCCCCTCCCCTCCCCGCCCCTCCCCTCCCTTCCTCTCCCCTCCCTCCTACTGATCACCCTGCTTCATTCCTCCCTCCTCTCCCTCCTCACCTGCACTGCTTGCTTCCCCTCTCCCTCCCAGACTGTAGCTGGCTTTCTTTGTTGCCAACTGTTCCTGCCTTTAAAACCAGCTCCTGTCACACATCCCCACGTGGTGTCCAGCTGTGTCCTGTTTGCTGAGGAGGAGGAATCTGATGACGTCCTGGACCAGGAGGAGCCCTAGACCTCCCTGACCCCCTTCCTTCCCTTGCTTCTTGGACCTGTCACTAAAAGCCAAACGCAGAGGACAATATGGGTGGCAAAAGGGTGACACAAGGAAATGGTCATGTCTGACACTCCAAGGGAAGGACAGTAGGGGCAGGAGAGTGGCCGTCAGATGTGGGCCTGCAGGAGTGCCTGCGGCGTGGCACCCTGGCCAGAGCTGGGGGTTGGGGGTGGCCAGGATGGCTGTGGGCAGGGGCTGGTCTGGTCAGGCCCTTGTAGCCACGATGTGGCAGAAAGGGGGGTTGGTAGCAGTTAAAGGTATTTCCTTTAGAAAGGCAAGCTGCAAGCTCTAAAGACCCGCCAGGCGCCAGGCAGGTTTTGTTTAAGAAAGGCCAAATGACCAGAGACTGACCATTTTGTGGGAATGCAAAAGAGTAACTAATTCACAGACTTATCCAAAACCCCTTTTCTGAAGTTGATGGTTTACAACCCTGCAGTTCCTGAAAACCATTTGTTCTTTGAAAAATTGCTGGGTACAACCTTGTAAGATTCCAAAGGAAATATGTAATCACTCAACACGACCCCCTCCCTTCCCTAAACAAGGGTATAAGACCCCACTTCTCCCATTCTGGGGGGCTCGATTTGGACGCACTAGCCCCTGGAAGCCCGCTGGGCCGGCCGGTGTAATAAAGTGCCGCTTCCTATAATAGTCTCGGTGTCACAATCTCTCTGTCTTCCCGCTACAGTCACAGTGGTCTCAGATATGCCTGACAGTGCCACCCCTGTGGACCAAGGAGAGGGTGAATGGGAAGACACTTGATGCAGCTCCACAGTGTGAGAGAATCCCATAGGGCATCGTGTTCTGATGTTCATGTATTCAGTCATAATAGGATAGACTGGTGTGAGAGGATCTAGCATAGACCCACAATGGGTGGTAGAGTCAGGCAACAGTGCTCTTTCAAAATGCATTTTTTTGTTCATTTGTTTATGCATAATAGATGATCACCCAGTGGCCTACTAGGTGCCAGGTACTGTCCTACGTGCCGGGGACCCTGGGTATCACTAACTGATCTTAGAGAAAGTGAGTTCACGTTGGGTCCAACAAAACACTGTACCATTTGGGTTCCAGACTGATTATTTGGAAAACCTTTGATTCAGTCGCCTCTCACCTTCAGCAACTGTCAAGGTCAGGAGGGATCTTTGGGAGGCCAGAGTTTTGGATGTGTCCCCCTGCCGGGGAAGGGACTGGGCTCACTGTCCCCAGATCCTCCATGCTCAGGCAAGTGTTACTCACCTTCTAACTGTTGCATTGGATAATAACTTGTGAGACTTCATTGTACAAAGAGGTTTATGGTTTAAAAAAACAAACCCAGTGACCAACTGAATCAGCCTCTGATAAGGGAGAAGATTTGAATGTGAATTTCTAAACTTGAATCAAAATAAAGTCAAAATAAAATAGCTTCCCTCGTTACTGCCTCATGTATTTTATCTGGGGGAGTTCTGTAATAATTAATAATGCGTAAATAGTGATCTCTTTATATAGTCAAAATAATTTTATGAACAATAAGTTATTAAATATACATATCCTTTTGTTTATAGTTAGAGTAACAATGGACAAGACAGAGTTTAGTTTTTGAAAGAAAGAAACAAGAATATAAAGCACTTTTAAGTGGTTGGTTTCCGTGTAGTGACAGAATAGGCTACCAGACCATGTTTTTCTATAGCAGTCACATTGTTTAAAAAGAGGCCCATATGCGTTTGGGTCTCCACCATATCAATAATTAAACGGCATCACAGAATAAATATTTCAGCAGTCTCCTCTGTCTCTCTCCCTTTCCACATGGGCACTTTGACATTTTGTGCTGCTAGATTGCCTGACAAATCTGTTTACCACTGAGAAATAAACTGCCTTTCTCACCCAAAGGGGCGCCCAAACAATGCCCACTCTTGTAGGAAGATGTAAAATATATGCTTTGATTAAAAGAAAATGTCAACAAGGGGAAATATTGGGCTTTCCTCTTTACTGCAGCCAGCAGCCCTAAAGCAAAAATTGAGACAATGAGAAATTAAAAGTAGTATCTAGAACGAAGCCCCCAACTCCACTAACACTTTATAACAGTGCTCTGTTGGTATGTTTTCTACAGACGCAAAGCTTTTCTGATGCGTGCATCAAAAGTGCATGGCTGCTCATTTTCTCCTCATTTTGGGGGGTCTTTTTTGTTAATTTAAAAATGATTATGCCAGTTCTTGTAAAATATATTTATATTGTATATTTATATTTAAGGTATAAAGAATAACCAGCAACCTTACCCTTACCTATAGTTTAAAAATATTGCTATATAGCCGGGCTCAGTTGCTCAGCCTGTAATCCCACGCCTTTGGGAGGCTGAGGTGAGTGGATTACCTGAGCCCGCGGGTTCGAGACCCCTCTGGGCAGTGAGACCTATCTCTATAATAAATCAAAAAATCAGCCAGGCGTGGTAGCACATGCCTGTAATTCCGGCTACTCAGAAGGCTGAGGCAGAAGGATCGCCGGAGGCCAGCAGGTCGAGGCTGCGGTGGCTGGGAGCGGCCACTGTACTCCAGTCTGGGCGAGAAAGTGACTCCAACTCAAAAAAATATATATATATATTGCTATTACTTTCCGACATTCCTCTCCCTCATCCCCAGGGATGATAAACAGTACTCAAACTTACCTGTATGATGTCCACTTGTATACCTAATCCTGAATTGTGCCCCATATCTTTAAAATAAAATTAAAAAAAATAATAACAATGTTTTCAATGAAATTTAGGAGATAGACTTTATCAGATTAAGGAAATTATTTTATATTCCCAGTTTTCTAGGAGTTTTTTTTTTTCTTTCCAGGATGGATTTTGAACTTTATCATCTGTTTTCTCTGTTATATTGTAACTCTAAAATCTTTTAGTTAAATAAAATATTTTTTGAATTATAAAGCTGTATTCTAACTTTTGTGCTCATAGTTTCCTCGATTTTGTTATAGTTTTGTTAGATAAACTATATTTAATAGATTAGTATAAATCCTTAGATAGTTTAGTTTTTGTAGATTTTTGACTCAGATAAATTGCATCATATTGCTTTTATTCTGACTTTTTAAATTCCATGTTTTATAGATGCATTCTTAGAACAATCTATTAGTGTATGGAACTGTAATTAGTTAGTATTAATTGTTCTATAATAGTCCATAGAATCAATGGGCCATGATTTGTTTATGTGTTTTCCTTCCAGTTGTGGGTTTATTGATTTATTTTTTTCATTACAAAATGCAGTTATGAACGTGCTTGAGTCTACTCCCTGGTGCTTCCAGGTCGAGATTTTATCGAGGGTGTGTTTCCTAGGAGTGGAATTGCAGAGTCATGTGACATAGGGTTCCCCTTCCTAGACAGTGTTAAATTGCTTTCCAAAGTAGTTGTAGCAATTGACACTCTCAGCTGCCATGTGTAAAAATTCCCCTGGCTCCACAACTTTCCAACACTTGGTATTTCTTACCCTTTAAAATTTTTATCTCTCTCATGTCATGGTTTTAATTTTCATTTCCTGTCTCACTTCTGAGGTAGAGAATTGTCTCATCCTCAATAATTTGTCATTTGTGTCTTCATTTCAGGGAAAATGTCTATTCATATCCTTTGTCCATTTTCTACTGGGCGTCACTCTGTTTATATGCTGGACATTCATCTTTTGTTAGTTATGTAGGTCGCGTATCTTCTGGTTTGTGGCTTGGTTTTTCATATCTTTACATTTTTGTTGGGTAAAGAGAAGGTCTTTGCTACAATGTCAGAATCATCAGTGTTTACTTTATGCTTCATTCTTTATATATTTTGTGACTAAATGCTTTTCCTACTCCAAGTTATTAAGATACTTGCATATAAAAATTTTAAGTTTTACTTTTGTTTAGTTCACTATCAATTCCACCTGGAATTAAGTTTTGTGTGCATTGTGACTACAGGTCAAGCATTATTGCCTGTGTGAATAACAGGTGTTCCCTCCCATTTTTGGAGTGGTTAATTATCTCCCCATGTCTGCAATATCATGTCTGGGCTTTATTTTATATTATGGCTTAATTATTTCATCCCCCTTCATACCTAGGTACAGAGGGTGATGTTAGTCATCGTGTAACTCAGTTGATGGCAAGAACTATTTTTGCTTCATGCAAACTCTTCGGTTATCTTCTTTTCCCCCCACCTCCTTTCTTCTTTCCTTTTTACTTCCCATTTCCACTCCCATTTGCCTCTGCTTCCCATAGACAATCTTTCTAAAGTATATAATGTATAACCTTTTGCTTTTATTTGTATGTGTTCTTTATGTGTGTGTCTATATATATATGAATACATGCACATATATACATTTCTAAATAAAACCAGGTTTTGTGGGGGTTTTTTGTGTCTGGTTCTCACCCTGTTGCCCAGACTGGAGTGTAGTGACACAATCACAGCTCACCACAACCTTGAACTCCGGGGCTCAAGCAATTCTCCCTACTCAGCCCCCTGAGTAGCTGGGACTACAGGTGTATGCCATAATGACCAGATAATTTTCTGATATTTTTTTAAGAGATGGGAGCTCACTATGTTTTCCAGACTGGTCTTGAACTCTTGGACTCAAGCAATCCTCCTGCTTTGACCTCCCAAAGTGGTGGGATTATACGCATGAGCCACCATACCTGGCCCAAATAAAATCAATGCTATTGAGCTACTAATTACATATAATAAAATGGACTCATTTTAAGTGTACAGTTCAGTGAGGTTTGACAAATGTTTGTGCATGAGTAACTACCACCACTATCAAGGCACAGGATTGTTCCATCACTCTAAAAAGCTCCCCAACAGGCCTTTGTGTTCAATCCTTTCTTCCTTGTCCAAGCTCTTGGAAACAACTCATGTGATTTCTGCCTCTATATTTTTCCCTTTTTTAGCAGTTCATATAAATGGAATCATAAGGTATTCTTGTGTCTGATTTTTTTTTCCACTTGGCATTTTGTTCTTGAGAGTCACTCATGCTGATGTATTAATCCGTTCATTCTTCTTCATTGCTGAGTAGGATTTCACTGTATGGATAGATCACAGTTCATTCATTCATTTCCTGATTGACGGATGTCTGACTTCTTTACAGTTTGGGGGGTATTGGGAATAAACTGCTATGCACCTTATGTACGAGACTTCGTGTGAACATATAGCATTAGTGTGTTAAGCAAATACTTAGGAGGATTTCTAGGTCATATGATAAGAATGTGTTTATTTTTAATGAAAATTCTCAACATGCTTTCCAAAGTATTTGTATAATGTGTAGCAAAGAATGAGGATTCCTGTTTGTCTTTATCTTCAGTAATTAAAATATTAAAAATTAAACTGAAATATTTAATTAAACATATCTTTTAAATTGTTGTCATTTTAGTGGCTGCGCTGTGACATCTTGTTGTTTTAATTTGGATTTCCTTAGTGACTACTGATGCTGACTATTTTTTTCATGGGCTGTTGGCCATCCTTAAGGCTGTAAGGTAGATCTCTTCACGTCTTTTGCCTGTTTGGATTTTATTGGTTGCTTTTCTTTTTCCCATTGGATTATAAATGTTCATATACATTTTGTGTTAAAAGTCCTTCATCAGTTATGTATTTTGTAATTTCGCAAATATTTTCTCCCAGGATACGACTAGCCTTTTGCAATGTTTTTCAAAGAGCAAAATAAAATATTTTGATTTATCAAATAAAGCTATCACGTTTTTTGATGGCTTATGTTTCTGTGTTCTATCTGACAAATATTTTTTAAGTGCAAGTACACAAATATGTGTTCCTGTATTTCTTCAGAAAGTTTGATACTTTGGGATTTTTTTTACATGTATGTCTTCAATCTATCTTGAGTTTCTTTCAAAAATATAGAGAGAGTATGAGGTTGAGTTTGAGAGTTATTTTATTCTCATATGAGTATCCAATTATTTCAGCTTCATTTGTTGAAAAGACCACCTTTTCCTCATTCAATTAGTTTTGTTTGTTGAAAACTAATTGATCATATATACATGGGTCCGTTTCTGGACTCTATTGTGATTTATTGATAAATGTGTCTATGCTGTTTGAATGGACAGAAAGTTTGATTACTGTTGCTTCATAGTAAATCTTGAAATCATATGAAGCCCTCCAACTTTTTTCTTCATTTCAAAATTGTTTTAGCAATTCTCGGTCTCTGCATTTCCATGGAACTTTTAGAATCAGCTTGAAAATTTCTGCAAAAAAAAAAAGAGCCAACTGGGATTTTAACCACATTGAGTCTTTCCATGTCTTCCCTTTATTTAGATTTTCTTGTCTTTTTCTCAGCAGAGTTTTTCAGTGTAATTCACTTCCCAATTTCCAATGGCTTATTGTTAGTGCATAGAAGTGCAATTGATTTTTGCATGTTGATCTTATAGCTTGTGGCTTTGCTCTAAATTCCCTTACTCATTCTAGTATCTTTTTATGAATTCTTTTCAATTAAATCATGCTATTTGTGAAAAAAATAATATTTCCCCCCCAATTCTATTACTTTTTTTCCTGAATTTGTTACACTGATTAGATACAATATTGAATAGATGTGGTGAGGATAAACATTTTTATGCTATTCCCAAAACAAACATATTCCTTCATTCATAACAAGGTAATGAATTTAGCTATAGATTTTTAAAAGATGTATTTTATCAAGTTGAATACGTTTTTTTTTTTTTTATAGTTTCATGTGGCAGAAAGTGTTTTTTTAAAATTATGAACAGGTGTTAAATTTTGTCAAATGCTCGTTCTGCATCTATTTCAGATGATCATATGACTTCTCTTTTGAAAATGTTAATATGGTTAATTACATTGATTCTTTAAAATGTTATAGCTATCTTGAATTCCTGGGATAAACTTCACCTGTTCATGATATATTATCATTTTCTGTAAATCGCTTGACTTGATGTGCTAACATTTCGTTGTGGATTCATACAATTATATTGTGTTAGCTTCCTATTGCTCCTATAACAAGCTACCATGCATCTAGGGGCTTGAAACAAGACACCTTTATTCTCTTACAGTTCTGGAGATCAGAAGTCCAAAAGCTGTTTCTGTGGAATAAAGTCAAGGTGTTGCCAGGCCAGTTTCCTCTGGGTGCTTGGGGGAAGTTTGTTTCCTTAACTTTTTCAGGTCTTGTGATCCATTCCTTCGTCTTTAAAGCATATCACTCCAATCTCTGCCTTTGATTGTCACACCGTTTTCTCCTCTAATTCGGACTTTTCCTGCATCCCTTCTACAAGGACTGCTACGGTTCATCAGTATAATTCCCCCACCTCAAAATCCTTAATCACATGTGCAAAGTCCTTTTTGCTATATAAAGTTACATTCACAGGTTCCAGAGATTAGGAGGCAGACATATAGGGCTAGGGGAGCATTTTTTCATCTACCATGTGTTTATGAAGGTTTCTAGTTACCTTTTCTTGTAAAGTTTTATATAGTTTTGGTGTCATGGTAATGCTGACCTCATAAAACCAGTTGAAAAGTGATCTCTTCTATTTTCTGAAAGTGTGTGTTGAAAGGGGATAATTCCTTTTGAGGTGCTTGGTAAAATTCATCTGTGAAGTCATCTGCTCTTTAGCAAAATCTTTCCTGAACTTCCAAGCTGCATGTAGGTTAGAACTCCTCTTATACTTTCTGAAATATCCTATAGCAGGCATGTCTAACCCATGGGCTGCATGCACTCAGGATAGCTGGTAATGAAGCCCCACAAAATCTTTTAACATTATGTGTTTTTTAACATTTATTTTCTTCATGACCTCATGTGTAGTTCCATTTTTGAAGTTCACAATCACACCTTATTCATGACATCACTTTTTGGCAGCACATATGTTTGTGAGCGGTTGTTTTCAATTATGAAGCACAAGAAGAGCGAAATTTGAACAGACATTTCTGATGAGCAGCTTGAGAACTCACTAAGAATTGCAACTACTTCCATCGAACCAGACATTAATGGATTAGTTTTACAAAACAAGGTCAAATTTACCACTAGTCTTATGCTGTTCTCATTTTTCTAAACTGTATAATAAAAATAGTTTAAAAATAAGACTTATTATGTATATACACTATATTATGTAATTTATGGGGGGCCCAAGACAATAATTATTCTTTACTCAATGCAGCCCAGGAAAGCCAAAAGGTTATTCAACACTGCCCAAGGAAGCCAAAAATTTGGACACCCCTGTCCTATAGCTTTTCCTGAGATGTATGCTGATCTACATATTTGTATGATTACTTGTTAGAGTCTCACTCCATCATCCAGACTGGAGTGCAATGGCGTGCTCACGGCCACCCTAGCGTCGACCTTCTGGGCTCTGGCGATCCTTCCACCTCAGCCTTCCAAGTAGCTGGAATACAGGTGAGAGCTACCACACCTGGCTAATTTTTTGATTTATTGTAGAGACAAGGTCTTACCGTCTTGCCCAGGCTAGTCTTGTCTGTCTCTTTCCATGATGAATCCTTAGTACCTATCACTGTACTTAGCATACACTAGTTACTCTGTACATAATTTTTTAAACAAATGAATACATTTCTGTTCCATGAGATACCTCTGTAATCTTTTAATAAATTCTCCCTTTCCCCTTTTTTGATTACAGTAGCTCAAGTTTGCTTCTCTTTCTGTTATCTGAAAGTGTCTTATAAATAGTGAAAGGAAGGCTGTTACTTCACAGAAGGGTACGCTGATATTATGTGTCCAGTTAAATCTAATCAAGTGTCTTAAGCAGCCTGAGGATGATGGGGAACACCTGAGCGTAGGAAGCCAAGTCATGTGCTTTCGACTTCATTTGAGCAGCTCATATATAGCATGGCTCAGATATGGATAGGCAAGCTTCCATCGGCAGGTGCAAGTTAAATAAATGAAAAACAGGATGATTAGCATCCAGGCACCTTCTTACAGAACATAACTCCCCTGAACATCATCCCACAGACCAGGTACACCAGACCTGACTTTGGAAATCATAAAAGTAATAAACAAGGCAATAGGGAGTTACCAAAGGCACAGAGGCATTGTGCTTTCTCAAAGAGAAAACTTATCTCAACCAACTTTTCCCATTATCTCAAGAATTCATTGTGATACAAGTAAGCTTAAGAATTAAACAATAAGAATGGATACTTGTGATTAATAGTTTGTGGTAGCCCACAGATCTTAGCTTAGAAAATGGGTTGTTTAATCATCATTTTGGATAATATAGAAAGCTTTCTACTAAAAGCAAGCATGCATGTTTTCTCTTTAAGTCACCTATATTCTCTCTTGAATATGTTGTCCCTTTTTAATGAACTTTAAAACTTTACTTTGGGCTCTTTCTGAAATTCTTTTCTGCAGCAAAGTCAAGAACCCATAGAGCAGCTATACCCCATTCTACCCGATAACATATTCACTTCACTAAATCCTGCCCAGTCCACAATATCTGCCCTGGGGTTGCCCTGTTGGGCACGTCAATGCCCAGACCAAAAAAGAATGCATCAGAGGCACTGAGCAGGAAACAGTAGAACCTAGGACTGAAGCAGGCCAGGTGTGGTGGCTCATGCTTGTAATCCCAGCACTTTGGGAAGCCAAGGCAGGAGGATTGCATGAGTCCAGGAATTCAAGACCAGCCTGGACAGCATAGAAAGACCCTGTCTCTTGAAAAGGAAAGAAAGAAAGGAAGGAAGGAAGGAAGAAAGAAAGAAAGAAAAAAAGAAAGAAAGAAAGAAAGGAAGGAAGGAAGGAAGGAAGGAAGGAAGGAAGGAAGGAAGGAAAGAAGGATGGAAGGAAGGAAAGGAAGGAAGGAAGGAAGGAAGGAAGAAAAGAAAGAAAGAAAGAAAGAAGAAAGAAAAAAGGAAGGAAGGAAGGAAGAAAGAAAGAAAGAAGGAAGGAAGGAAGGAAAGAAAGAAGGAAGGAAAGAAAGAAAGAAAGAAAGAAAGAAAGAAAGAAAGAAAGAAAGAAAGAAACTGACTGACCACCTGAGACTAGGCACAGTGGCCCAACGCTGCAAACATACCTTCAAATGTAATAACTTATTAAAATATAAATAAATAAGCACCAGTGCAGACAGAACTTTTCCTTCCAAATTAATTATTTTTCCTCTGTAGGAATTCATGTATAGCCTCAATTTCCCCAGTTTGCTTAGGATGGTTTCAGTCTAAGCAGAACATCCCAGTAGTCCTTGCAGTCAGATACGCCTAATTCATGGCTGGTGCTCTGAGATAAGTCATCAGCTAGAAAATCTTGAAAATTTGCAAGGAATTGGAAAATCTTCAGAGAAGAAAGTCAGGGAAAATAAATGTGTCCTCAGATGCCCTTTGCCCACTCAATCTGACAAGTGTAGATTATGTTGTTTGAAATTCTTTCCAGTCTGCTAGGAAGTGTCCCCTAGTGGAGTCTGTGAAAGGAATAAAGTCTTTGTATTGTCACACACTGCTCTGCTATTTACGAAATGGCATCGATTTGAAATGAAAGACTTATTAAGTCATCTGGTTCACTCTGCCAGGACAGACATCTTTCGTTCTAATACTTCCCTGAGCCTGTAGTGTTTGGGCATTGTACTGCCTATGAGAGTTGTACTGGGTCAAGATAGAGTTCAATTCAACTTTAGATCTGTATTACCTAGCTTAATAAAGGTACTCAGTAGGTGCTTAATAGATGTTTGTCA
Source organism: Carlito syrichta (assembly GCF_000164805.1). Lineage (NCBI taxonomy): Eukaryota > Metazoa > Chordata > Mammalia > Primates > Tarsiidae > Carlito > Carlito syrichta. The sequence goes on from NW_007252320.1 coordinate 746,234, forward strand.
AATGAAAGTCAACTGACCTTTTATCTAAAGACAAGCCTTTGATGTATTGAATATTTTCTAGATTATTAGCATTTATTATTTGCAACATATGAAGCACTGGTTGTTATTTTTGGATAATGTTTTTAATGTATGCATACAACAGATTCATCATTCTTAACAAGTAAATAAGACTAGGTACAATGAATACCTAATGACAGACCTCATGCTGATCAGCTAAAAAAGAAGAGTCAACTCTCTTTTAGAAATGAGAGAACTGTGTGTAAAGAATTGTGACACATCCTCTGTTCTTGTCATTTTTTTCCCTCTCAAAGCAAGTCTTAATAGACCCCACAGGCAAGCAAACAAAAAAGACTAATGAGAAACTGTGAAAAATACTGAACTTAAAAAATGCTCTTTATAATATGACAAATCTTACAGAAACACTGAAAAGTCTATAACAGACTCCTCACAAAGGAGGGATTGATATAACCAAGGGATTTTAATTTTGTACCCTACACATTCTATGTTATTGTTCACATTTTAATTGATACAGAAATTTTTTTAAAAATAAATACATAAAAAGTGGACCATGTGCAAAATATTTAGACAAATGCATATGGATAATGCCTACATTTAGACTAATGGCATCAATTTGAAATGAAAGACTTTCATTCTTGAAGACTAATTTTTTGTCTTTTTCTTCTGAGAGAGTATCTCACTGTGTCACCCAGGTGCAGTGGCATGATCATAGCTGACTACAGCCTTGAACTTCTAGTCTCAAGTGATCCTCCAGCCTTGGCCTCCTGAGTAGCTGGAACTACAGATGTACGCCATCACACCTGGCTAAATTCCTTAAATTTTTGTAGAGACAGGATCTTGCTATGTTGTCCAGACTGGCCTCAAACTCCTGGCTCAAGTGATTCTCCTGCCTCAGCCTCCCAAAGCACTGAGATTACAGGCATGAGCCTCCGTGCTAGGCCTTGAAGACTCATCTTAAAAGGGTTTGTTGTAAGGTGACCTCAGTGGGCAGGGGTTGTTGCTTTGCATACGTAGTCATCTCTGGCAACTGTGAGAAAAAGAGTTGAGATCTTTATTAGGCAATATTTGATAAAGCACATGGTGAAATTAAAAATTGTAGAAGCAGAAACTTTCCCACATACTAATATCTCAGAGTCTTTCAATATTCCTCTTTTTTTCAGTTGGAGTCTCACTTTGTCACCCAGGCTGGAGTGCAGTGGCATGCTCATTGCCACCGCAGCCTCAATCTGCTGGGCTCTGGCGATCTTCCTGCCTCAGCCTTCCAAGTAGCTGGAACTACAGGCACGGCTAGTACACCCAGCTAATTTTTTGACTTATTATAGAAATGAGGTCTCACTATGTTGCCCAGGCTGGTCTTGAACCTGCAGGCTCAGGCAATCCTCTCATCTCGGCCTCCCAAAATGCTGGGATTATACGCTTGAGCCACCGTGCCTGGCCAACATTCTTTTAAAATCTTCCTTGGTATTATTATGATTCGGCACCATCAGGCTTCAAGAGAATTTCTTTCTTTGCATTAATGGCTTTCCTTAGAGACACGTTAAAATATATATATATATTCCTCTTTTCTAATTAGAACTCCTCTGGTATAGTCTAGAACTCCAGCCCTTTCCACCCTTGCTATGATGCCTTTTGAAATCTTTGCTGATGCCTGATTCTGTCCCTTGATTTTAGTTAGCAGCTCTTGGGAAGTTCAAAATCTTTACATCTCAATCTCATGTCATGCGGCATTATTAACCCGAGTTCACATTTATTTGTATTTATTTATTTATTTTGAGTTGAGGTCTTGTTAAACCCAAATTTCAGAATCCGAGAGACCAACAAAGAGCCAGCTCTGATGCAAACACACAAGGGTCTTTATTCAGGCTCGAGTCTGGGCTCACGCCCGAAGCAGCAGCTTCAGGGACGAGAGCCCCGAACCAGCATGGCAAGCAGTTTTTATATATCATTACAGAGGGAGGGGAAAGAACTTTAAACTTGTTTTTACATGATAGGGTAATTTTTCCTAATGGGTACGGGAGCACTTGGGATTGGTCTGGTCCGCTCAGCTACCTGTGATTGACGGGGGAGCTGCTAAATGAGCAGAGTGGAATGTCAGCAGGCAGGCTAAGCAAAGGAATGTCCGGGAGGGGTTTATTACTTGACATTCACATACTGCTAGCAGCAGTTGCGGAAGCAATCGGTTATTTTATGAGACAAACAAAAATTAAACTTAACAAAATTCTAAGTACAAACACTGCAAACAAATACTGTGAACGTGGGGTAGGAATTCATATAGTAATAGTTCTCTTAGAGTGTTTTTTTTTGTTTTTGTTTTTGTTTTTAATCTCTTGGGTCTCTCAGTCTCACTCTGTCACCCAGGATGGAGTGCAGTGGCATGATCATGGCTCACCACAGTCTCAAACTTCTGGACTCAGTCAGTCCTCTAGCCTGAGCCTCCTGAGTAGCTGGTACTGCAAGCCCATGCCACCACACCCAGCTAATTGTTTTTTATTTATTTATTTATTTATTTATTTATTTATTTATTTTGTGAGAGGAGGTCTCGCTATGCTGCTCAGGCTGGTCTTGTACTCCTGGGCTCAAGCCACCTTCCCACCTCGGCCTCCCAAGGTACTGGGATTAGAGGTGTGAGTCATTGTACCCAGCCCTGAGTTCACATGTATGACTCTGCCACTGTCTTGTTTTTATCTGTTAGGGGGGAAAACGCTTTAGTGGTACCCACACAGGGCTGGCTTCCAAGGCCACACTCAGTAGGCTTCTTTAAATGCACTGCTGTCGCCATCTTGCATTTCTTACTACTTATTGAACAAAGGAGCCGCATTTGTGTTTTGTACTGAGTTCTTCTAGTTATGAAGCTGTTTCTGTCACACCCCTCCCCCATCCATTTCTTAGACAAGCAGAAAGCTGGAATTGGATAAAACACTCGAAAAGGCTGCATCGATGTGGCTGAGAGCACAGCATGGATTTTTGCTGTTTGTTCATATTTGCTGAACATAGCATCTCTGGGGACTCTCAGGTTTTGCTGGGAAATGGTCCCTCAAGCTACTGGCTATTATTTCTAACAATATACCTGAAGTCTAGTTCACCTTCCAAGCAGCTTGAAGGGGGAGGGAGGAAGGGAGAGAGAGAGAGAGAGAGGCATATAAAAGTTAGTGTTGCCACATTTCTTTAAAACATAGGGCTATCCTAGAAGAGAGTATAGCCAAGAATTTTGTCCTACTTTGTGTAAAATTCTGACAGTTAAAAGTAAAATTTAATCCATATGTTTCTGGATTTTATACCTAATTCCTCAAAATATTATTCTGCAAGACCCTGGGAGGTATAGAAAAATGTCAGATGCACATCTGTGTTTTCTTGACCTCTTTGTTAAAATGAAAAATAGAAAATTGAGGATCACACCAAATATATAAAAACAAGAAGTCATGGAATGTGGTTTGGGATATAAAATGCGGTCAAGTGTTGTAGCTTAACTGAAATATCAGATCTCATGCTCTCCTTTCCCCACCATGGCCCAGACTCTATCACTTCCTCCACAAACATAACAGCTTCCTGTAACTCTGGTCAACTCACATTGTGTGCAAATCAAAGTAAATCTTCTCTGTCATAAAGCACCTCCTTCAAGATTGCCTTCTGTCATAAGGCCTCAATGATAGACCAGAACAGAGAATAATATATGTTCTCTGATCAGGTGACAGCGTGCATTCCATTCCTACCTCTGGATTTTTGGTGACATTGAGTGGCTCTTTATCCTTTTAGGACATTGGTTCTCAGGCCCAGGATTAAACAACCCCTCGGGCTGCATCAACTGCCACTTACTTTGCTTCCTGTGTTGGTTTCCATAATGCATGCATTTGAGCCACAAGGGGTTTTTATTGAACTAAAGGTGGAATCACGCTGTGTGTTCTACTGAGAGGCCATTCCATAGGTACACTATGTTGCCCAACCATTCTAACAAGAGACAGTAGTATTTTCATGGCGTGGGTGCGTCCAACCAAGGGATAAGTCAACAGATACGTCTCACACATGTTCATATCCACTCATGCTTCTTAGCACAATTTCTTACCACAGAAGAAATTTTTCCATATGTATTTCTGGTGTGAAAAAAATGCTTTCATTAGGCACTGTGGCTCAAGCCTGTAATCTTAGCACTTTGGGAGGCAGAAGCGTGAGGACTGGCTCAGGGGTTCGAGACCAGCCTGAGCCACATGGTGAATCCGCGTCTCTATAATAAATAAAAAAATTAGTCAGACATGGTGGTACATGCCTGTGGTTCCAGCTACTTGGAAGGTTGGGGTGGAAGGATCACCTGAGTCCCGCAGGTTGAGGCTGCAGTGGCCATGAGTGTGCCACTGTACTCCAGTCTGGACGACAGAGTGAGTCCAACTCAAAAAAAAATGCTTTCAATACCATGAGTAGAAGCAAAGACAGAATTTTTAGCGACAATTGCTGAGCGCCAGAACATTTTTGAAAACTCTTTTCTAACTCTCAACAAAATTTTTTTCTAAACAGAAATAGATGGGTCAAATAATTGAAGAGCATCTTAAATCATATTTTAGAATTTCCTCCAGAAAAGAAACTCCAGGAGAACAGGACCCTTGTCTGTTTGATCATTAATGTATTTCAAGAGTCTAGAAGAGTGCCTGGAATATATGGGTACTTGATAAGAACTTGTTGCATGACTAACATTAGAAACAGATGGTGGACATTTCTACAAGCCATGACTCCTCACTCAGCATGAAGCCTGCGATTCATTACCTGTCTTCATCCTCTTTTGCCTGTATCCCAATTAAAAAAAAGAAATTCTCAAAAAAAACACAAAAAACCAAAAACTCCCTCTGTTGCAGACCATGAAAAGTAGGTCAAATGTGGTTTCTATATCTAGACACTAATAGCTTTGAAAAATGTTGCAGTTAATAATGAAACACAATTTTTTGAATTCATAGTCATTTGTAGACAAGTGCAGTAAAGCGAGGATGGGGTTTTGGAAACATATTTTATTTTTTTCAACAAGACCCCATTTTTTTCCTTTTTTCCTAATACATTTTCATTCCTGTTCAAAACCATCTGCTTTATACGTCATACAAAGACAGTCACTGTGGTGTCTGAGGTACACACATGTATTATTATGCAATGTGCGTGGCTGTGGGGATAGATTCTTTTTTGTAGTCTTTTGACTTCAACCTCATTATTAGTCCTTTCATTTGTTTTTCCAACTAGGAAGTTTTAAAATTCAGAACAGAATCACAGGACTGCAAGAGCTCTACTGGATTTTCCCCCTATATTCTTCTTGGCTGTGCTAATCTTAAGATAAATCTTGTGTCACATTTATTTTCGGATGCTTTAGGTGGGAGGTTCACCCAATGTGACCTTTGTACCAAAAGTTTGCTCACTGGGGGTTGTATTTCAGGAGGAACAGTGGTCCAGAATTTAGGACAGGAATGGATCACTCCTGACACAGTGTCCTTATCTTGCTTCTTGCATTTGTGTGCACAATGCCATGAGGCTTCCCTTCAGTGACTTGTGACCTCAGAATCTTCCACCTCAGAAACCACAGCTGAGGTTTTCCACCAAATGAGCAGAGTTGGCTATGTGCCATCTGTAGTTTAGGTAATTTTCAAAATGCTACTCTGGAGGACAAATTGTTTAGTTTTTATATGGTTAAGATCAGGTTCAGTAGTGGGAATGCATATGAGGGCAAGTCTATAGATCTTCTGATTTTAGAATGGAGTACTTGGAAGCTCTCTGCCAACTAAGCAACCTTAAAAAGGCTCCTCATATCTGTTTTCCATTTGAGTGAGTCTTTGTAATGTAATGATGATAAACCAAGCCCGGTTTCTTGCAGCACATATAGCTAGTGATTACTAAATATTACATTGGCTCCTTTGTGTTTCCCAGACTATCTTGCAATTAGATTGGACCATATGACTAGCTCTGGCCAGTGGACTGTGTCACCTTTGGACTAAGACAGTCAAGAGCCATCTTTTCTTCTTTTGGTGCAGTGACCTTGTCAACTCTGTTGAGATGAAAGCATCATGAGATGGAGGAATCCTCAATCCCCGAATCACCAGGTGGAAAAGGATCCCCACCAACCTACATTGGGCTTTCGTTGTGTTCAGTCATTCAGATTCTGGCTTCTTCTGTTGGTGCAGCTAACATTAATACCCTCCATGAGTGAAATATCACAAATACGTGAATGGGAAGAATTGATCCAAAGTTCAATGTCTGGTCTTGCCCTGCTAGTTGAACCTATTGCCAGCCTGGAACATAAACCTATATTATATTGCCTGCCTTAAAAATAAGGAACATGGGACATATGTTCAAAAAAAGTGAAAGCAGTAACTTGAAAGGATATTTTCACAGGCATGTTCATAGCAGTGTTATTCATAGCAGCTGAAAGATGGAAATAACCAGAATGTCCATCTGCAGAAGAATGGACAAGTAAAATGTGGTACATACATATATTTGAATATAATTTAGCCTTAAAAAAAATGAAATTCTGATACATGTAAAGACATGTATGAATCTCAAAAACATAATGCGAAGTTCAGTAAGCCAGACACAAAAGGGCAAATATTTCATGATTCCATATATATGAGGGCCCTGGAGAAATCAAACATCATAGAGGCAGAAGGTAGAATGGCGGTTTCCAGGGACTGGGAGAGGGAGAAATGGAGAGCTGTTATTTAGTGGGTGCAGAGTTTCAGTTTCAGAAGATGAAGAAAGTCCTGGAGATGGATGGTGATGGCGGTTGTACAATGTGAATGTAATTAATCTTCCTGAAATGTACACTTAAAAATGGTTAAAATGGCCAGGCATGGTGGCTCACACTTGTAATCCTAGCACTTTGAGAGGCCGAGGTGAGCTGATCACTTGAGCCCAGGAGTTCAAGACCAACTTAGGCAGCACAGTGAAACCTTGTCTCTACAAAAAAAAAAAATTCAAAAATTAGCCAGGGGTAGTGGTGCATGCCTATACTACCCAGGAGGCTGAGGAAGAAGGATCGCCTGGGCCCAGGAGGTCAAGTTTGCCGTGAGCCATGGTTGTCACGATCAGGCCACTGCACTTCAGTCTGGATGGCAGAGTAAGACACCGACTTAAAAAAACAAAATGATTAAAATGGTTCATTTTATGTTATGTATATTTTATCATAATCAGGAAAAAAAGGAAGCAGTAACAGACAGCGTTATCTAACTTTATTTAGAGGGGGAGCTCTGTGATTCTTTTAGCTCTGAGCAGGACAATTATCTATTTTAAAAAATTTATCTTCCCAGAGCATCCCCACACACTTTACTAGGAACTGCCTCACCAAGACTGTTCCTCATGAATGTGAACTGTAGACACTAGGAAGACAGGGACTGGGTCTGTCCTGTTCACTACTGTGTCGCCAGAGCATAGTACCAGGTGTGCCTAGCACATATCAAAACACCATATTTGAGTGGACGAACATGGGAATGCCCTTCTCCCCCATTTGCTGGAAATGACCAGGTCAGAGCAGCAAGGCTCAGTGAGCAAGGCTCCTGACACAGGTGGCTTTCAGGAGGACATGCCCCTGTGGTCTTTTTCTCCCCATGGTCAAAGTCAGACTGGGAGATGCAATGATGAAACCACTTGGTGGAAATATGTTTATTTTCCCTGAGAATAGAAGAGTGACTCTAAACATCATTAGCCTTCTTTAATTACTCTCTATGTATTTATTATTTAGCTACCCATCTGAATTATTCTGAAATCTCTTCATTCATTCATTGAAACATTCATTCAATACACATTTATTAAGTGTTTACTGTTTCTGGGTACTCTCCTAAGCAGTGAGGAAAAAAAAAAGACCAAAAAACAAAAAAAATCCCTTTCCTCACAGAGTTTATGCTCGGTTAAGGGGGTGTTCCCTCCCATCTAGACAAAGCAAACACGTAATATAGTGAATGGTGAGAGGAGTTATGGAAAAGAACAGATGAGAGAAGAGGAACAGACAGTGAAGAGCTCAGAATGGAGGTTGCCGTTTCACTTCTGGTGGTCAGATGGCCTCCCTAAAAAGTTGATGTTCTCACACAGCCATGACAATGGTGGGTGAGAGACTCATGTGATTATCTGGGAGGAGAAATTCCTAGGTGACAGAGTGAGGAACAAGTATACAAAGCTTATTTTTAAAGTGCATTTTGGTCAGGCGCGGTGGCTCAAGCCTATAATCCCAGCACTTTGGGAGGCCGAGGTGAGAGGGTTGCTTAAGCCCACAGGTTCGAAACCAGCCTGAGCAATTTGGTGAGACCTCATCTCTACAATAAATAAAAAAATTAGCCAGGTATGGTGGTGCATGCTTATGGTTCCAGCTACTTGGAAGGCTTAAGAGAAAGGATCTCCTGAGCCCAGCAGGTCAAGGCTGCAGTGGCCATGAGCATGGTACTGCACACCAGCCTGGGCAATAGAGTGAGACTCCAACTCGAAAAAAAAACCAACAAAGAAACAACAAAAAAAAACTAAAGTGCATTTTTTCTGAACCATGGTTTTTAAGGACTTCATGTTATGAAGTGGTACTTGCCTTTTGTCTAAGAGCGACAGCATCTTCTAACGAGTGCCTGGCACAGGAAGTGCTCAAATTGTTGACTTCCATTTATACTCTTAACCTCAGTATTATAGAATTTGATACACAAGTGTGTTGTCTTAATCTGTTTTGTGTTGTTGTGAAAGAATTCCTGAGGCTGGGTAGCTTATAAAGAAAGGAGGTTGATTTGTGTTAGATCTTGGTGGAACCTCCAAAAATGTTAGGGCACACTCCCAGCCGGGCCTCCAGAATGTTAGGTCAGGCCCGCTGGGAGTGTGGGGTGTCTGGTGTGGGATCCAGTGCCGCGTGAAAGATGCAAAGAATTGCACAGAAGTTAGATGAGAAAATATAGTTTATTTAGGAAGTAAATTAGAGAGGGAGAGAAAGAGGAGATTCACCTCACCAAGGTAGGGGAGGGGGCCAAAGCCAAGAAACATGGCCTGGCCATAGCTCAAAGAACACCTGGCTACACCATAGCTTGACAAGGCAAGGGCTGCAATGGCCTGGCAATGGCAAATGGCTGCTCGTGGTTGAGTCCTTTTAATCCTTCCCTTTCATGGGGGAAGGTTGTGAAGGTGACTGGGTGGTGGCCTGCTCCACGTCAGATCACGAAGGGGCAGGGAAGCATAGGTACTGACGTCAGGTGATGGACAGCAGACAGATGGGTGGGTTAGTCACATGATTGTTGCCATGGGGATGGGGTCTATCTGTGTCATGAAGGTTACGAAGGGCTGCTTAGGTCAGCTTAGGTCTTATGGGTAGGGCAAATATTTGAAATAGAAATGCTAATTAGTATAAAACAAGCTGGGGAGGGGGGCTGTCAAACAATTATCAATAGCTACCTCTGAGAAACCAGTTCTGTCCTTGGCTAGTGATTAGAGGGTAAGTTAAGTGCCCAAGCCCACAGGTTTGAAACCAGCCTGGGCAATTTGGCGAGACCTCATCTCTACAATAAATAAAAAAATTAGCCGGGCACGGTGGCATGTGCTTGTAGTTCCAGCTACTTGGAAGGCTTAAGTGGAAGGATCTCCTGAGAAAACATGAGATTTAGGCGATGCTAAAATGACTGCTCATTGGGCATTTTAAATCCATGTTATGTCCTTTCAGTTTGGCTCTCACTACTCTAGGCCACACAAGAAGCATGGTGCTGGCATCTCTTCTGGGGAGGGTCTTGGGCTGCTTCCACTCATGGCCCAGGGGGGAGGTACAATGTTACATGGCGAGAGAGGGAGCAAGAGAAGGGGGGAGGTGCTAGACTCTTTAACGACCAGTTCTTGCAGGAATTTACCCCCTTTCCCAAGGGAGGCATTAATCACTAATGAATGAATGAGGTATCTGCCCCCATAACCCCACACCCCTCATTTGGCCCCCACCTTCAACATTGGGGGTCAAATTTTAGCATGAGGTTTGGGGGACCAAACATCTAAATTATAGTATACATATTCACCCTATTTTTGTCTTTCTGAGGTCATGAATTTTCATAATTCTCCTAGCCCTTGTCTCTAGACTGAGACCCATTTTCTCCTTGCTGTCCATCCCGTGAGCTTCATGAAAGGCCAACTCTGCCATCTGTCTGCTGAATTTAGTTGGCATTACCCACTTTGAGTTTCAAGATTTTGTGCAAGACTAGGAGAATACCATGCTTCCTTTCCAATCACCATGCATTATGAAGCACACAGCATCATGTTTGCTTGCTGAGATCCCACATATCTTTGAGTTGAGTGCTTTAGGGAAAAATTAAAATGATACTGATATCCTAACTGATGAGCCACTGTATTCATCAGAAATTGTTTCATTGCCATGAATGGAAACCTATTTATTAATGTCTAGATCAGTGGTGTTCCACCACAGGCAGTATTCTCCTACTCTAGGGCATTTGGAAATGTGCGCAGAATGTGTTTAGTTGTCACGGTGACTGAGAAGTGCTCTGTCACCTAGTGCCTAGGGACTAGTGATGCTAAACGTCCTGCAAGCTAAAGGATGGGACTGCAAAATGAATTATTGTCCCATTAAAAAGGCTATTAGAGTCCTGTTGAGAAACACTGGTCTATGAAAGAGATGGGTTTGTTGTAACCCAAGTAACATGAGGCCACCCTCTGTCCAGGCTCAACGCAGGACCTCCTTAAGGAAGAAATGCAAGTCTATTCCCTAAGAAAGACTTAGAAAACAAAATCTTTGCAAAAACATCCTAAAGGGTGATAAAGGGAAATTCCATGCAAGCAGATGGCAAAACTTTGTAAATTCTTTCCTGATGTCTCATTCAGTGTTCTAACTACCTTCAGTCTTGTTTTATTATCTCAAAAATATCTAGAACTTCTCCCCTAAGTGTTCTGTCCTGAGTATTTCTCCAGTCCAGCTCTCTGACTTGAACGTCTTGCTTCTTTTCTGATACAAACCAAATCTAATATTTCTGGTTTCTTTAATTCTGTAGTGGCTATATTTACCAGATACATGAATATGTATGAGTGTGTGTGTGTGGTTGAGTGTGAGAGAGTTGATGAAGCTGTAAACATGCATATTATTCACTTTTACAATGGTGTAACTAAGTAGGAGTTGGTTTAGACTACAAGTAATATTTTATTCTATTATTTCCTTTCCTTTTTTTTTTTTTGAGACAGAGTCTCACGCTGTCTCCCAAGCTTTAGTACAATGATGCAATCATAGCTCACTGTGGCCTCAACCTCCTGGGCTCAAGCTACTCTCCTGCCTCAGCCTCCTGAGTAGCTGGGACTACAGGCATGTACCACCACACCCAGCTAAGTTTTTGATTTTCTTGTATAGATGAGGTCTCGCTGTGTTGTCCAGGCTGGTCTTGAACTCCTGGCCTCAAACAATTCTCCCACCTCAGCATCCCACAGTGCTGGGATTATAGGCATGAACCCCTATGCCCGACCTATAAGCAATATTTTAAAACCCAGTGGCCATCATTTAAAAATGTATACACATATTTGTACATCACACTGTACCCCATAAATATGCACAGTTATTATGTGTCAATTACAAATAAAAAAACCAAAATACGCACAAAAAAAACCTCCCAATGAGCCAGAAGTATGGTAGCATGTCATGGGAACCAAGAAGCCATAAAGCACATATAATCTCTTTCCTCTTCTTTGTAGGTGAAATCTTCTTTCTCTATATTTCCCCCACAGTTGTTTCCTTACTCAGTCAGCTTCCTGGTTTCTGATCTCCATGACTTTCCCTAATATTTAGTTTCTACGTGCCCAATGGGGTCTAAATTTACACGGCCCTCCTTTGAGTTCTAGCACCATCTGACTGATTCACAGTCTGTTTCACACTTTGAAATTCTTGCCCGGGAAGCTCTCATGGCCCGGTTCAGGTTGGGTGGCACCATCCCCGAGTCTAGCAGCTGTCATACGTAGACTCACCCCTTCTGAGCTGTGGGTAAGGTGGATTCTTTAAGAAGGGACTGCTGATGAGGAAGAAATGATGGATATCTTCAGCTTAGCACAAGTCCATTTAGTTCATGGTGACACTTGATCAATATTCGGAAATTCCAGCTTAAGGGTAAGACAATATCTTGAGCTCATTATTCCTTTAAAGCAACCAAGCTAATCCTTCCAGTGGATTAGTGCAGGAGCGCAGAGAAGCTTAACACGATGTGTCTCATTCACCTCTGGCCCTCTATATACGTAGAGCAAGTTCAAAGCTGAATTTTAGACTTTATTTAGACTCTTCCTGGTTTTCACCCAGTCTGGTCAAAATATTAATATTTAATTTATCAATTAAGGGAGGCCTCGTTACAAACTTTATGAAAATTTTAGAGATAGTCCAGACTTCTGAAATGGAGATGAGCTTCATACTTTAGCGGTAGTGCATTAACTCTGGGACACTAGAGACATTAATTAATTTTAATAGCTACTATGCCATTAATTAATATTTATTGAGTGACAATGAGGTATACTCAATTGGGTGCAATGTAACAAAGAATCAAGTACTTTGCTTCTAACTAGTATTTGTTGAAACTTCAGTACATGAGACAACAATCATTTCCATTGTTGAATTGAAATATGAATGCTAAACAATTTTTGTGTAGAAAAAAAGTGAAAGAAAAACTTTTTCTAGTTTTTTTTCTTAACATTGGTACATAATAGGTGTATATAGTTTCCAGGTACATGTGATAATTGAATACATTCATGTAATTTGTAAAGATCAAATCAGTGTACTTGGGGTATCCATCACCTTAAATATTTGTCTTTTCTTTACACTAGAACCATTCAAATTCTTCTCTTCTATCTATTTTGAAATATACAATAGATTATTATTATTATTTTATTTTATTTTTTTGAGTTGGAGTCTCACTCTGTCGCCCAGACTGAAGTGTAGTGGCCGCTCCCGGCCACCGCAGCCTTGACCTGCTGGGCTCCAGCGATCCTTCCTCCTCAGCCTTCTGAGTAGCCAGAATTAAAGGCATGCGCTACCACGCCCGGCTGATTTTTTGATTTACTGTTGAGATGAGGTCTCGCTGCCCAGGCGGGTCTCGAACCCGCGGGCTCAGGCAATCCACTCACCTCAGCCTCCCAAAGGCACGGGATTACAGGCTGAGCCACCGAGCCCGGCTATACAATAGATTATTATGAACCATGGTCACCCTACTGATCTATCTAACAGCACTAGGTCATATTTCTTCTATCAAACTGTGTATTTATACCTATGAATCAGTTTCTCTTCATCTCCCCCTCTCATCTACCCTTTCCTGCCTCTGGTAACCATGAATCTACACTTTATCTTCATAAACCCACTTTTTTTTTGAGTTGGAGTCTCACTCCCAGACTGGAGTGCAGTGGGCTATAAATCATTTAAGGAAGAACTAATAAAAAATGGGCCAATATGTATATACTAATAAAACAGCAGATGAACTGACCCAGGAATAGAGGATCCTCAAAAAACAAAAGTAGAAGAAGGGTCTTCTAAATGGAGACAAAACAGATTTTCACATAGATCAGAAAGATCATGCTATAGTCATCTACTTTAAAAAAAAAATCGAGGCTATCATAGAACAATAAAGTACACAAAATACACTAATCTTCAATCTTCATCTGAATGAATTTGTGTAAATGTATGTGCATATGATATGTATGTATGTGTATATGAGGGAGGACCCCCCCAAAAAAACCCCCAGAATTATCTTTTGGAGGGTGGGCCCCTGAATGAACACTCGGAATTTGTTCATTCAAATCAAATGGTCAGCCAAAATTTTTATCTGGAATTTTGAGAAGGCTACATTATGATTTGTGGAAGAAATGTCCTGAGTGTGGCAACAGGTGACTGGTTCTTCCACCATGACAATGTACCTACCTACAATGTGCTGAGTGGTCAGCAGTTTTTGGCCAAAAAACAGCATGACTCTGATGCCCCACCCTCCCTATTCACCCGATCTTGCCCCAAGCAACTTTTTTTTTTATTTCCCCTGAATGAAAAAATCCTCAAAGGGAAGCATTTTCTGATGTGGAAGAGGTGAAACAAAAAACTCCAGAGCACTAAAAGGCGTCAAAATTGACAAGTTCAAAAACTGTTCTGAGCAGTGGAAAAAGCATCTTCACAGCTGTATTGCATCAAACGGAAGTACTTTGATGGTGACTGAAGTTTAAACATGTAAGAATAAATACACAATTTTTTATAAATAAATTCCAGAGGTTTTTGTGTCCCCTTCTTATATGTGTATATAAATCTAGATATGTATATACACATATATGTATTTATGTGGATACATGTGTATACATAAATGTACTTGTATGTAAGCATATATATGTATGTATGTGTATACATGTGTATAAATGCATATATGCAACCACTACCTAGATCAATACTCCAGCATCCCATGAAAATATCCCTACCCCATACCTCCAGGTAATTACTGTTCTGACTGGTAGCAACATTGGATAATTACATTTCTTTTTTTTTTTTTTCAGTTGGAGTCTCACTCTGTCGCCCAGACTGGAGTCCAGTGGCCACTCCCGGCCACCGCAGCCTCGACCTGCTGGGCTCTGGTGATCCTTCTGCCTCAGCCTTCCAAGTAGCCGGAATTACAGGCACGTGCTACCATGCCCAGCTGATTTTTGATTTATTGTAGAGATGAGATCTCGCCAAGTTGTCTGGGCGGGTCTCGAACCCGCGGGCTCAGGCAATCCACTCACTTCAGCCTCCCAAAGGCGTGGGATTACAGGCTGAGCCACCGAGCCCGGCTGATAATTATATTTCGTACCTAAAAGGAATTGAAGTGTTAAACCAGTAAAGACTCATCAGTTATTTGCCAGTCATTACTTTAACAAATATTTGATGACTGCTATATAATAAGTGGTTCATGGGCACTGGTGACTCAGTTGTGAATGTAACAAATTATCGCTCATTATTATAAATAATGCTGTGGTCATTCTTATTAGTATTTTGAAAGTCGTGATTCTCCAAAATTTTGTTCTAATTGTGTATCTTTTTGAAATGAATCGTAAATATCCATTTACATTATATTTTATAGCTTTAATTTTTGGTTTGAAAAAAAATTTTTTTTTTATGTATAACAGGGCTTGACTTTGAACATAGGGCGAATTAATGAGAAAAAGAGAACACAACTGTTTTTCTGTTAGCCTACTGGGAACTCTGGCTGTCAGGAACAAGCAGCCATAGCTCTAGCACCATTATTAACCAGGGGCAGCATATCCTAGAAGAAGGCAACGTGCCCAGAGGGGAAAAAAACTGCTTGTTCTTGTTGTGAGTTATGCTCTCAGTCACTGTGGTACAGGGAGAGAGTGGCCAATGTAGACTGTAGGAAGATGGAACTGGAGTGTCATGGGGGAACTGCTGGATGGGCAACAGCTTCTGTAGGTGGAAATAAATCTCCACACCTCATTTCATTTTTGAAATATATTGGTTTTGCTCTAAGAACAAAGTAGGCAGGTGTCTCTTGACTGTTGTATCAGAATCCTCCCTGCAGTTCCTGTATCTGAATGATGAAGGGACGCTTGCTGAGTGTATTCCCCAGAAAGAAAGAAACTCAAAGGTAACGATTAACTCCAGGTACTCGTATGGGCCGGTGCTCTTGGAGAAACTTCAGCCCTATCATAGGCAATCAACTTACAACTTTCTTAAATGAGAACTGAATTTAGACGCAGTTGTTCTTGGAAAGGAGAAAAGTACTTTAAGCACATCTAAAACAAAGATATGTCTACTCTGATTATTTCTAATAAACAATAGGCATGATGGAAAGAAAACCAATATATTTCTATATGAAATGGCTTCGGAAAGTTGAACTTGGACTATGTGGTCTATATAATCACCAAAAGCCATTGCCAGATGGATCATTTTGCCTATACCGAAAGGGTTTTGGAAGGAAATATTGGAAGGAGCTTGGAGACAAGTGTCCCAAGTAGTGTTGAAAATTTTCAATCCCTGTTCTTCCTCGAGCGAATGGTAAGCTTCCCAAATGAACCTTTATTTCAGACAATTAAATAGAGGGACTCGTGATTGACATATTTTCATGTTATTCTTTCTTGGTTTGACATAGATCTACTGGAATTGGGCTAATTTGCAAATGAAGGGGTTTCTTTTCTCTCTGGTTCATGGACATAATTGTCTCCATTAACTTTAATGGGAGCTTCAGGGGCTGGGTCTGAGGCAGGGGTGGATGGAGTGCTTGTTCTGTGCTATTAAATCCACAAAGAGGAAATACAGGGCACATTTCAACACCCAACTTCTGTGTTGTGAAGAAAATGGAAGCTGTTTGAAAATATCCACATTTTTCTCTCCCATTGCCTTTCAAAGAAATAAAATGAAAGCTCAGTGTACACAAGGACAGTTTTATGTGGTCATTGAAAAGATTAAGGATCATCTTAAAAACATTGCAAACATTTCGTGTTGTCATGGGCATGTGAGCTGCAATAAACGTACCACCAAGAACAGAGGGCCCAACTTCTGTATCTTGTACCAAAACAAGCCTGTCTCTGAAAGGTCAGGCTGGTCAGTAAAAATTTCCATAACATCCAGAGAGTGGCAGCTTCATCTCTTGGGAAATGAACATAAGATATTATCAGGGACATATTTCACAGGGAAGGTCTCTGTTTCATTCTTTCTTAGATTGCATATCAAAGTGCTGTAGGCATTTGGATAAGATAATGAAGTTCACATTCAATTATGAAATCAGTTTAATTAATGAATTAACCATCACATGGCATTATGTACTCCGTGAAATGACATAAGGGCTCTGGGTGAATGGAATTCTACTTAGGATTTAATTCATTTCTACGAATGGTAATTGTCTTGTTCATGGTCTAGCACGTATATGGCACTCTAGCATTTGTTGAATAGATGAATGAATGAGTGAGTGCTTACAATATGCAATGCACTCCCCGAATCAAGAGAGTCCAATATGGCTCTTGATCTCAAGAAAACACAGTGTAATAGATACACATACAAAACTAGAGAGTCCTTTTACAAGCTCTAATGCAAAGCAAGTTATCCTAAGCATATATTCTTTTTCAAAGTATACACCAGGCATCATGGAAGAACATAGAAGGGAGTGATAAATTCTGCCAGAAGAATTCTGGGAAGGCTTTATGGAGGAAACAGCAGTTGACTGAGATATCTGATAAGAATAAAAATGAAAGAATATACAGAGGAATCACGGATGTGGAAGTGAACACTCTTCTCAAATAGTCTAGTGAAGCTATAGCTAATCTGGTGTATGTGAGTAGACAGTGTGGGTAGAAGAATATAGAGGTGCAAGTTCTAATCAAACTAAAGGATCTTGAATATCATATGAAGGGCTTTGAATGTTTTGCATTTTTAGAATGATAGCATAACTGATTTTTAAAAGAAAATAGGGTATTGCCATGACACAATCTGAGTCTTGGAAGTCTTAGTCCTATTCATGTAGAGAATATATTGAGAGGAACAAAAAAGGATATAGACAATAATATTCATGTAGAGGCCATAGTAATTGTTTCAATGATAATCATGGTGATCTGAGCAAGAGTAGGACCAGTGGCAACAGAGAGAGGAAAATAGTGTACCCACTCATCCATCCACCCACCCACCCACCCACCCATCCACCCAACCACCAACCACCCAACCTCCCATCTACCCATCCACCCACCCACCCATCTATCCATCCGTCCATCCACTTGCTCAGTCAACAAATCTTTGGTCACAGCACCAAGCGTTCCTCAATAGCTATTTTTCTCCTTTATTTTTTTAACAAACCTTGATTTCTTTCTGATATTGGGGTAGGCATATACTTTTGGAGACACTGAACTCTTCTTCAGTCCCAGGCAAAAACCATTAGTTCATTCAATATTATTGAGCATGTTCTAGGTTACAGATAGCTTTTAGAACCAGGGATATGGCAGTGAATAACTATGATTCCATGGTTTGAAATGCTCACTCTCTTGTTTGAGACATTTACTTTGACTGGACTATATCAAAGTTAGTTGCAGTCAGACTTGTAATGCTCACCTGTATCTCCAGTTTTTCTCCTGGGTACAGATTCTTCCTCATAGTTAGATAGGACCACAGTGACTATTTCTGGCCAATGGGCTGTGGATGGAAGTGACAGCATTACTTCTAGCTCAGTGTTCTCCTCTTCTATTCTGAATGTATATGCCCAAGTTCCCAATAGTACAGCAAAAACGTCCATGGTCAGGCTGAATCTCTGAGTTGTTGTGGAAAGATAAGTATACTGGAGAATCATTATTGCCTAAGCAGGCCTAGTTTGAAATAAAAGTAATTTAGGCCAGGCTCGGTGGTTCAGCCTATAATCCCAGCACTTTGGGAGGCTGAGACTGGTAGATTGCCTGAGTCCATGAATTTGTGACCAGCCTGGGCAACTTGGTGAGACCTCGTCTCTACAATAAATGAAAAATTTGCCAGGCGTGGTAGCATGTGCCTGTAGTTCTAGCTACTTGGAAGGCTGAAGTAGAAGGATCACTGGAATTCAGCAGGTCAATGCTGCAGTGGCCATGAGTGTACAACTGCACTCCAGCCTGGGTGGCAGAGTGAGACTCCAACTCAAAAAACAAACAAACAAAAAAACAACGAAGTAATTTGTTTACACAATAATATTTGGGTGCTTGTTTATACAATAATTAATATTTTGGATGCTGATTGTTACTGAGGCATAACTTAGCCTCAACTGACTAATACAGTAATTAATACTAGCATTCAGGTGCAAGCTAAGTGCTATAGGAGTCCAGGGAAAGTAACAACTCACAGTTGAAGGGAGTTAAAAAGAAAGAGGACTTTGAAGATGAGACTTGAGCTGGGTCGTGAAAATCGAATTAGCTCAGCAGATGGGCAAATGAGAGGCTTCAGTGTAGTGAAAGTATCTTGGGCAAAAGCTGGGGGGCTTGACATGGCCTGATGTGTTGGGGGAACCACACATGACTTTCTTTGGCTACACGTAGAGTATGTCTGGAAGAATGGCTTTTGTCAGGCTAAGGGTGCAGCTTATTACAGCAGAGTGCCTTCGCAGCATGCTGGTTATAGATGTTGGAAGACAGCAAGGTTCCAAGTAACAGGAGCAAATCAAATGTCAGAGCTTCTACTTAATTATGATAATTAGGAGTTGAATTAAGGGTTTCCTTTCCACTTCAGGCTTTCAGCCTTTGCTGTCATTAAATACCATTAAATGAAGTGATACATTCTATAAGGGTCTTTCAGACTGTTCTCCCTGGGCTCATGGAAGTCTCTTTTGAGAGATTAAAACTTTGGAACCAATGGTGTAAACAGAAATTATCCAGGCGGAATTAACAGGAGTGGGGGCGGATGCCATTTGAGTTGTGTATATTTATACTCTAAAAAAGGAAACCTAAAAATACACTTAGAGCAGTGACATGTTTTGTGGCAGATTTAGTTCTGTAGAGATGGGCAATTACACCATTTACCAGGCACAATCATTTTTAAAATGTCCTCCCTGTGGCTCAGAAACTTTATAATAAAGAAGTCCATGCTGTCATAGAATTCGTTCAATGTCC
>NW_007252320.1:766177-767632 GCF_000164805.1 Carlito syrichta
TTCTCTGAGTCAAGGAGTGTTTGGTGATACGGTGGTCGGTAAAGTAGATGGATTTTTTTTCCTTGCCTTAAGAAACTTGCATTTGAATGTGAGAAAGAGTGTAAACAAATAAATGAGCAAATATATATAACATCAGATGGCGTATGTGCTATGGAAAAATATAAACCATGGAAGGGGGAGGGAGCATTGGGGGTTGTTTGCAGTTATATGGTGAGTGGAGGAGGATCAGCCTCATCTTGAAGAAATGATATTTGTGCGGAGACCAGAGGAAAGGTAGTAGGTACTATGTGGATATCTGGGAGAAAAAAGGTCTGAGCAGAAGGAGCAGGCAGTACAAATATCTTGGCTGGGGTTCTGTGTTTAGGGCAGCAAAGAGACAAGCATAGGTGGAGTAGGATGAGCAAGGGAGTGAGTAATGAAATATAAGGGCAGAGAGATCATGGGTTCAGATTCTGTAGGGCTGGTAGGTCACTCTAGGAACTTTGGCTTTTATTCTGAGTGTGAGGGCAGGGAAACCACTGAAAGCTTTTCAAGAAGGGTGTATTATCTATTACAGGCTTAACTGCGTCCCCCCCAAATTTATATGTTGAAGTCCTAACCCTTAGTTATATACATCTTGGTATGTGACTGTCTTTGGAGATAGTGCCTTTAAACAGGTAATTTAGGTAAAATGAAGTCATATGAGTGAACTCTGAGCCAATAAAACTAATGTTCTTCTAAGAAGAGGAGATTAGGAAGCAGACAAATGTTTGTATAGAGATAAGACCATGTGAAGACAAACAGAAAGCAGCCACCTATAAGCCAAAGAGAAAGGCTTTGGAATAAAATCAATCTTGTGGATACCTTGACCTTGGACTTCCAGCTTCCAGAACTGTGAGAAAATATGTTTCTGTTGTTTAAGCCACCCCGACTATTCCAGAACTGTGAGAAAATATGTTTCTGTTGTTTAAGCCACCCCGACTATAACACTTTGTTACAGATGAATACACTGACCTTTCTTTTAAAACAGCCTCTGTGTGTGTGGAGAGTGTGGGAAATAAGGGCAAAGCTGGAAGACCAGGTAGAGGTTATCCTAACAATCCAGGTGAGATTGAATGGTGCTTAGTTCTGAGAGGTAGAAGTGGGTGTGGTGAGAACTGGTCAGGTGTGGGATATATGTTGAAGGTAGAACAGACAACTTGCTCTTGAATTAGATGCTGAGTGTGAGACAAAGAGAGAGGTGAAGACTGTTCCCAAGGTTTTGGGCATGAACAAGAAGAAACATGAAGTTGCCATGTACTGAGATGGGAAAGAGAGAAAGAGGCTTGGGCTTGGGCAGAGGGCATGGGAATCAATCGAGTTTGATCTGTGCTTGTGGGTTTGACACATTTGTATATTGTATGTATATGTGTGTATACATATGTACAATATACATATGTATATTTCATTCATGTATAATATATATCTGTACATTTA
>NW_007252321.1:0-51345 GCF_000164805.1 Carlito syrichta
GAAAACCGAGAACATGGAACACAGTCGTCTGTGGGGCTCGTTCTGGAATGGCCCCCACAGCTTTACACAGGGTGACACAATTTTGAAACAAAAAACTTACAGCAAGTATTCCAAAAGCATTCATACAGAAAAAAAAAATGATGAGAAATAACGGGCTTTTCTGGTTTCCGTTCAGAAAATAAATAGAAGAAAAGGACCCAACTTTGATAAGGGAAAAGTTTTTGGCAAAGCATATCCAGATAAGTTTCAAAGTGTTAAAGCAAAAGAAAAGTGGCCTCTGGATTTCAGGAGTCAAAAGCTAAAATGACCAACATCTTTCACAAAAATATTAATCAGAATTCTTCCTCAACCTCTTAGGTAAATCAAAATATGAAACTCTTTGAGAAGATTTTGTGGTTGAGAAATTATGAGGGAGAACTAATATTGACTAGACAGATAATTATATAAATAATTATAAAATGCAATTAACATATAGAGAAAGAGAAGATATTAATTTTACATGATAATTTGATTAAAAGAATGTTTATTTTTACATAAACATAATTTTGTATTATTTTTAAATTGACAGATAAAATTGTATTTACCATGTACAAAATATTGTTTTGAAGTATATATTCAGGGTGAAATGACTAACTCTAGCTCATTAACATATGCATGAACTCACATGCTTATCACCTTTGTAGTAAAAATACTTTACATGCACTCCCAGCATTTCTCAAGAACACAATATATTGTTAACCATGGTCACCATGTTGTATAATAGATCTCCTGAGCTTATTCCTTTTATCTAACTCAAGTTTTGTATCTGTTGGCTGTCATACCCTCAACCATCAACCCCACCCTAATTCACCAGCCCCTACTAACCGCCATTCAACTCTTCTTTTATGAGATCAACAGTTTTAGAGTTCCCATATGAGTGAGATCAAGCGGTATTTGTCTTTGCCGGGCTATTTCAACTGATATAACGTCCTTTAAGTTCATTCAAGCTATCAAAAATGACAGAATTTTCTTTTGGGGGGGGTAGCTAAATAGTATTTCATTGTGTATGTATATGCCACATTTTCATACTTTATCTTTCTCTTCTCTTTCTTATTTGTGATTTGAAAATTTGCATTTTGATGCTATCTTATAAATTCCCTAGCCTTTCTTTATTGCTTTTCATTGTTTTTTTCTCCTCTGACTACATATTTTTAAATAACCTCCTTTTGCTTAAACCTTCCTTGTGTTCAATCAGACTTCTGCTGTTGATGTTCTTTATTGCATTTTTTATTTTGTTTCTTGTATTTTCAGCTTCAGAACTGTTGTTTGGTGTTTTTCTAATTATTTAAATCTCCTTATTAAATTTCTCATTCTGGTCGCTTATTATTTTTCTCATATATTTAAATGGTTTCTCTGTGTGTTCTTGAAGTTCCCTGAGCTTCATTAAAACAACTGTTTTAAATGGGCTTTGTCTTTAATCATGTCCTCATGATAATCGGTTTTTTTCATCATCGTAAGTGGTTCATGATGATCAATACTCTTTTTTTTTTTTTTTTTTTTGAGTGGGAGTCTCACTCTGTTGCCCAGGCTGGAGTGCAGTGGCCAGGAGCGGCCACTGCAGACTCGACCTGCTGGACTCAGGGTATCCTTCCACCTCAGCCTTCCAAGTAGCTGGAAACTCAAGCATGCACCACCACACCTGGGTAATTTTTTTTTTAATTGTATAGATAAGGTCTTGCCAAGTTGCCCAGGCTGGTCTTGAACCCGTGGACCCAGGCAATCCTCTCACCTTAGCCTCCCAAAGGACTGAGATTATAGGCGTGAGACACTGAGCCCTTTGATCACTAGTCTTGATTGTAGTAGATCAGGGAGCAGGTCTCCTCCAATGAGTCCCTTCACTATTGCACACTTTTTAAAAATTATAAAATTACTATTTTTCTAACAATTTAAAGAATTGTGGTTATTTTAATAGGCTTTTACCACAGTAAAGTTTCAATAAAGGTTACTGTATCATTTATAAATACTTTCAAGTTCATATAATTATGACAGCTATGTGATAAAGATATTTAAATGTTCTCACATTATAAAAATTCTGAGAGCAGATTTCTTCTAATGTCGATTCTTTATATTGAAGGATAAAATTTTCCTAGAAAATTTCTAGTGTGCTTTTTCTTTATTTCACTAAGCATAGCTGCATTTTATGACTATTGCTGACTGCAAGTGAGGCTCAGAAAACAATCACCAAGAAAAGGAAAATGGAATTACTACAGCTGAGTTGACATTTCTCTTGGTTGTGCACTATTTTTAAAAAAATTTTTTTCTCCCTGATTCTGATCCACCACTTTTGTAAGTGCCTGTTGAGGCTTGATAGACTCTATGGAGAGGAATCTGCATGTAGCTTCAAACTCTCTCTTAATCTGTGATGCTTAAAGTGTCCACAACTTTTGTTAGTGTGTACTTGGACTTGACAAATTTATTTAAAACTAGATGAATTATTTTGATGAATGTGTGTCTGCTTGACTTAAGCGAGGGCTAGGGCCTCCTTGTACCTGCAGCTGTCTCTTTGTGGATTCCTGGTGAATTGGTTGCTCTGAGACATTAGCTCTCTGATAAATTCAAGAAATTTCATGAACTCACAATAAGCATTTTAGTGGCTGTGAGCCTGGAAACAATACGCTTTCTAGTACTCTACATTCCAAGCAGAAATCTGAAGTCTATCTACATCTTGTAAATTTCCTTTTTTTTTTTTTGGACATTATGACCCTATGTTGTGGGAATGCAGGATTCTGTTACCTTTGTCTACAGGTACCTCATCTAAACAGTGCATTGAGGGTCCGGGGAAGCAGGCAATAATTTAAAGTGACATACTCTGAAAGCTATGCCAATTAAATTCTTCTTTTCCCCATGGTTTTTGTGTGGTGCTTGTTGCTGATTGTTTGTTCAGTTACTATCTTGGAATAATCATATATAGTCTGTGTTGTCTGTCACGTGTAGCCACTGAAGTCTCTGTTTAGTTTGCTTAGTTGACAGCTGACTGAACATATTTCCGTAAATGTAGAAGGTCTGGGTGTGTTTTAGCACACCTTCAATCCCCCAGCCATTTAAAACTCTTTCTTAGTTTTTCCTTCCTGCTTGTAAAGAGAATCAGGAGCAGCCAGAGGTGAAAGATTAGAACCTTTTTGGAATTTTTTTCCTAGGTAAATGCACAGCCCTGCCCTCATGCTTGGTGTTGTATGTTCCAAAGATTATGTCCGAGCATTTCAAAATCCTTCATGGACATCTTATTTCTCTGATATTCATTTTTATGTATTTTGGCCAACTCCCATTCTTCTCTGATAGCAATCACCTAAAGCTGCTACGATATTAAATAATTGCTACTTTCTGCTTTTGGCAAACACTCTGGGGCTGGGGCTTTTACCATTGAGTGAGCTCTGAGTAGGTCAAATAGCAAGTCCTGTGCATGGGGCCATCCTCGGTTTGCTATGGATGAGGCTTGTGAGGGTCTACCAGTTTGACCGGCCCCTTTTACTTGCCTCTCGGCTACTGGGAGTTTGTTAACGCCACGGTTGTAGATGTGCTGTTTTTCAAGGCTACCACAGACATAAGGAGTAAGAGATGGAAACCAGGAAACTTACATGCCACAAGTCTCACTCTTCTTACCAAGATTCAGCAACTTTTCTCAAAGAAACACTCACTAGATTGCTGCCAGTCTTTATTTAATTTCCACACTACCTTTTTTAAAAAAGCAACTTTGTCAATTTTTGTTCATTTTCTTGTTGCTTTCATCAAGGAATAAATTTTCAAAGGTCCTCTACCATCCCAGAAGAGCCTCATATCAAAATGTTAAAATGTGGATTAAGGTTTTAAAATTACTAAACACACACACAACCACAGAGCAAATGGTGTCCAGATGAATTGAGAAACCTGTATAATATTATTTTTATTTAGGAAAATCGAAACAGCAGTTAGACATATTTCCATGAAGAAGATACATGCCTAGATGTTTTCACTGATTATTGTAATTGGCTGAAGAGGAAGAAAAAGAAGAAGGAGGAGGAGGAGGAAGAAGAAGAAGAAGATGAAAAAGAAGAAGAGGAAGAAGAGGAGGAAGAAGAAGAGGAGGAGGAGGAGGAGGAGGAGAACAAAGAGGAGATCATAGTTCACTGCAGCCTTGACCTCCTGAGTTCAAGGATCTTCCAACCTCAGTTTCTGGAGCAGCTTCTAGTCCGACTATGAACTTCTATGCCCAGCTAATATTTTAAAAAATTATTGGCAGAGACTGGGTCTCCCTTTGTTTCCCAGACTAGCCTCAAACTTCTGGCCTCAAGTGATTCTCCCACCTCAGTCTCCCCAGGCACTGAGATTACCAGCATGAGCCACCATTTCCAACCCTCGTTTTCACATATACAACAGAAAAGCTACTCGAAATATCTAACATCCACTCAATATTTAAAATAGCTCCCAGTTTAGCTGAAAACATAAGGGAACTGTTTATTCTGCAAAAACTTATCCATAATAAAAACTGCAACAAGAGTTACTGTTAATAGTGAAGCATTAGAAATATAATCCTCGAGATATATATTTTTTATTGTTTCTCTTGATCCTTACTGGCATTTTATTAAATGTCATCACCAATATATAAGGTCAGAAGAAATAAATATGATGTATATTGATTGGAAAGGAAAGAATACCATCTGTCATTATTTGGAGATTATATGACTATGTATATAGAAAAAACTAATAAAGTATTAAAATTAATAAGAGCTTAGAAATCGATACAGAGCTTATTTGGAATTCCATATGTCTCAGTAATTGCAACAGCACAACCCTCAAAATTTTGCTAGCATAAACACTACCATGTACCTAAAAATAAATCTAACACCAGAGTTGTAAACTCTCAACAGGGAAAATTGGAAACCTTTATTGGGAGTTATTTAAAATATATGTACATAAATGAATATATTGATGTGTTGTAGGCTTTATATCATATGTATTATTTCTACCACAGTAGATATATACATTCAGAACAATCCCAATCAATATCTAATAATTTTTTGTGTGTAAAAATTGTTAAACTGGTTTTAAAATTTGTAGGAAAATGCAATATCAGGAATATCCAGGGGATTTCTAGAGATGTATAAGAAAAATAGAAGTCTTGCTCTAGGAGAAAAAAAATTCTATTTTCTATAGTAAATGTGACACTATTGTTTTGGCTCATGGACTGAAAATTAGATCAATGAAACAACCAGGCATCTCTGAAAGAGATCTACACACTTTGGACACTTGCATATAACAAAGGTATCTAGACCTATGTGCAAGATACATTTGTATCAATAAAGGATGCAAGGACAATTAGACCTCATACAGAAAAAAAGAAAAATAGACTCATATAAAACTGAGGAAAAGACTAGAAAATCTACAACATTTGCAAATAAAAGTATTTACAACAGAAGAGTCCAATAAGTTTTGTGAAAAAAATGTTCAAGCCAATTAGTTCACACACAGTTCAAAAACTATAATGGTTAAAATTGTACATGTCAAAAAAAGGTAACATTTAGAATTCTGAAAACCACTTGTGGCAATCATGTGAAAAACAGAAATTCTTATATACTGTTATTCAGAATCTAAATTGTACAACCATACGGGAAAACAGTTTGTCATTGTTTAGTGAAGAAAAAGAAAGAAGAAAAAAAAATCCTGTTATCTAGCAATTCTACTCCTAAATGCATTCAAAACTTCTCCTGGGTGCCTGGCCAAAGCGCACATAACTACATTTCTTGTAAGAGCTCCAAATTAGAGCGAACTCAAAGTCCCATGAACACTAAGAGGCTACCTTGTGGAATAATCGTGCAGTAGGACACTTCTAGTAAGGAAATGAATAAATTCCAATGCATTAATATTGTTGCATCATGTAAAGTAAGCATGTCACAAAATAATATATACCAAATATGTCCACTTATATACAGTTAAAAAGCTGACAAAACTTATCTATATTGTTAGTAAAGCAGTTATCATGATAAGCCTTGATATTTTAGTTCGGCATCCTACAACACAGATAACGGCTGTCTGTGAGGAGGGCATGGGGGTGTTTGTGAAGAAGGGATACACGGAGGGCCTGGTGACAACTTCCAGTTCTAATATGACCAGTGTTTTCATACACAGTACAGCACTTTATAAACTGTTCGTTAATCTATACTTAGATATATCGTGTGCGTGTGTTTTTTCTGTGTATGTTGCATTTCACAATAGAGTTGTTCAAAATAAAGCAGAAAACAAAACAAGTTTGTAAAATTAACTGATTCTTGCAATAAACTATGATCATAGAAGCATGTTTATATTTCATGAAGGAAAAACAGACTGTGTAGATATAGGACACTTCAAGAATACTAAAAGGTATTTCCTATGGAATCAGTTTTATTTCTACTGTTTCTAGATTGGCAACTGCCCCTTCATTCCACATCACCTGTGCTCTCTTTTCTCTGTCTGCACTTTGTATCAAAATTCCAGCTTGCTTCACCTTGCTGATCCTTGGCCTCAAATCTTTTTCACCTGTGGAGTGGCAATTTCAGATTTCATCACTTTCCCCTCTCTAATCAACCTCGGTCATCATTTTCTTTCTGCTTTCCAGCGTTTCCAGTGATCCTTGAAAAGCTTTTGTTTGACTTTTTACCCTCTTCACTTACTATTTTCATTTACTTTCTTTTCAACTCCAAATATATGTAGCGTAAATTCTTTCCCTGCTATTTCTATTTAGTTTTTCTTGCGCTCACTCTAAAATGGTTTTGTCTGAGGTCACACGTGCAACAGTGTCCAAGGATCTCCCCCAAAGCATCGTCCACGCCCTCCTCTCTCCCGAACTGCCTTCTTGTTTGTGCGGCGAACAGCACGGTGAGTCGTTCTTCCCCACTTCTGGCCTTCCTTTGATTCGGCGTCCTTTCTGACCTGTCCTGAGTTTGCTGTGATAGCTTTACCTCTGCACCTTCTAATTATAATGAGAAGCCCACCAATGCTTTGTCTTTAAACCCGAGTTCTCCGCATCACACCTCTTGTTCTTATTTAGTTAACCTCTTTTGGATCTTATCGATTGTGCATGATTGATCTGTGTATTTCTGTCTCTTTTTATTTGTAGAAAACAGCTGTGAGAAAAAATATTTTGAGTTCTGCCTTGTATGGGCATCTTTCATACTCTATACACAAGCAGTAATTACATTTTTCACAACCTATTTTACCATCGTAAAACTGATTAAACCAAAAAATTCCTGAGTGGGGTGATTTCAATCAGAGTTCGGGCCAGTCTTCTTCAATTAGCCAGAAAAGTCAACCATGTGCTGCATTAACAAACAAAATCCAAATCTCTGCAGTTGACAATAACAAAGGTTTATTTCTTGCCCACCAACCACTTATCCTTCATGGATTAGCTTAGACCTTGCTTCTTGTCTTTAGTCCAGAACTGATTTAACAGCAGAAAACTCTATCTGGAACAAGGGCATCTTATAGCACAGAAAAAAATGATACCATGGACAATAAATGGTTTTTTAAGCAGCATTCCTGAGAGGACTTTTCCCACAGTCACTGTATTGGCCTGAGCAAGTCACATTGACTTCAGTGAGTTACAGAGTCTTGATGTAAACTAATAGAACAAAGTCATCTAAAGCAAAGATAATTTAGAGAAAAGAGGATTTGCTCACATAACAATTCTAGGTTAAGCAATTCATATATGTGGGATGGTTCTATGAACTATGATTAATTAGGTTCCAGGTTAATTCTATTTTATTACCTAACAAGAAGCATTGGCATTATCTGCTTGATTAAATTGTCACCATGTCCAAATTTCAAACAGTGAAAAGAGGAAAGAGAGCTTGAACGCATTCTTAAAACCCAACCCTTCTAACTTCTTCTTTTCCTATTTAGATTCCCCTGATTTCCTTCCCTTGTCTGACTGCTCTGGCTGAACATCCAACACTATGTTGAACAGAAGGGGTGAGAGTGGGCAGCCTTGTCTTGCTCTGGTTTTCTGGGGAAATGCTTCCAATTCCTGTCCATTTAACAATACGTTGACTGTGCGTGTATCATAGATGGCTCTTATGATTCTGAGGTATGTTCCCTGTATAGGTAGGTGTTTGAGGGCTTTTATCAAGAAGGGATGCTGGATTGTATCAAAAGCCTTTTCTGCCTCTAATGATATAATCGTGTGGTTCTTATTTTTACATCAGTTAATGTATTGAATTACATTTATGGTCTTGCTGATGTTGAACCAGCCCTCTATCCTGAGGATGAAGCCTACTTGGTCATTGTGGATGATTTTTTTTTCCTTTTCTTCTTTCTTAGTTTTTTGTTTGTTTTATTTTAAAGCAGTGGGTTAAAATTCCAGATTAGGTGTGCAAGTGATAATCATACAGGTAAAGTTTGGGCTTCTCTTGGATCCCCACTTTGCCTGGTTTGAGATCAAGTACCCTTTTTAATGGTATGTGCTCCCCTTCCCCTGGCAGTTTCCAGCTACTGCCAGTCCGTTTCTTATAGTATTGTGGTAAATATCCAGGGTCCACGTATGAGCGAGAACATGTGGTACGCAGTTCTTTGTTTCTATGACATGTCACTGAGTATTCTAGGGTCTAAATCCATCAAAGTTACTGTGAAGTCCATAATTTTGATCTCCTTTATGCTGCATAATATTCCATCTTGTATATGTACCACATTATTTTTTATCCAGTCTAGTTTCATTGGGCAGCATGGTTGGTTCCATGCTTTTGCTATTGTGAATAGTACTGCAATAAATATGCGTGTGGAGGTATCTTTTTTGTTGAGTGATTTAAGTTCCTCTGGGTATATTCCCAGAAGGGGGATTGCTGGGACATATGGAAGGTCAATGTCTAGTTTTTTAGGAATCGCCACCACTATTTTCCAGAGAGGTTGAACTAGTTTGCCCTCCCATTAACAGTGTAGAAGCATTCCCTTTTCTCTGCATCTTTGTCAGCATCTGTTGTTTTTGTTTTATTAATGATAGCCATTCTTACTGGAGTTAGGTGGTATCTCGATGTGGTTTTTATTTGCATTTCTCTAATGACTCGTGAGGCTGAGCATTTTTTCATATGTCTGTTGGCTGCTGGTATGTCTTCTTTGGAGAGGTGTCTATTCATGTCTTTTACCCACTTTTTAATAGGGCTGTTTGGTTTTTTTCCTTTCAGCACATTTGATTTCCTTATAGATCCTGGATGTTAGGTCTTTGCCAGATATGCAATTGACAAATATTTTCTTTGGGCTGTCTCCCTGCTCTCTTGATCATATCATCAGACAAAGCTGTCCACTCTCATCCCTCCTGTTCAATATAGTGTTGGAAGTCCTAGCTACAGCAATCAGACAAGAGAAGGAAATCAGGGGTATCCAAATTAAAAAAAGAATAAGTCAAGTTAACTCTCTTTGCTGACGATATGATCCTATACCATGAAAATCCAACAGAATGTCAAAAACCTCCTTGCACTGATTAAGGACTTTGGCAAAGTTTCAGGGCACAAAATAAACATGCAAAAGAGAGTCGCATTCCTATACACCAACAACAAACAGTCAGGGAGCCTAATGAAAAGCACAATCCCATTCACAATAGTCAAGGAACTCAAACATGCCAAAAGGGAAAAAAATCAGTCCCATTAAAAAGTGGGCAAAAGACATGAATAGACATCTCTCAAAAGAAGACATCTGAGCAGCCAAGAGATACATGAAAAAATGACACATGAACACCGAAAAAATGTTTGGTCTCACTAATCATCGGCAAATCAAAACCACATTGAGATACCTCCCAACTCCAGTAAGAATGGCCATCATTAATAAAACCAAAAACAGCAGATGCTGGTGAGGATGCGGAGAAAAGGAAATGCTTCTACATTGTTGGTGGGAAGGCAAACTAGTTCAGCCTCTATGGAAAACAGTGTGGCGATTCCTAAAAGAACTAGAAATTAACCTTTCATATGACCCAGCAATCTCCCTTCGGGGAATACACCAAGTGAAACTTAAATCACTCTACACAAAAGATACCTTCACACACATATTTGCTGTAACACTATTTATAATCACAAAAACATGGACCCAACCATGCTGTCCATCAAAACTGAACTGGATAAAAATAAGGTGGTACGTATACACAACGGAATATTGTGCAGCCATAAAGGAGAACGAAATTATGGACTTCGCATCAACTTTGAGGGATTTAGAGTCTATAACACTCTAGATCACAGAAACAAAGAACTGAATACCATATGTTTTCACTCATAGTGGACCCTGGATATTTACTATAATACTGTAAGAAAGGTATTGGCAGTAACTGGAAAGTGCTGGGGGGTGAGGGGAGCACAGAACATTAATAAGCGTACCTGATTTCAAACCAGGCAAAGTGGGAACCAATGGGAGGCCCAAACTTTAGCTGTATGATGATGATCATTTGCATATCTAATCCAGATTTTTTACCCACGTCTTTAAAATAAAAAGAATTTTAAAAAAGAAAAAAATCCAGTCCTGGAAATGGTTCATTTTATATCTAATCACATTTTATTTGTATGCAATTATTCACAAAATTTTCTTTTAAAAATATCATGGACATTAATTGAGACTGCACTGACTTGATACATATATTTAAATGGAGATAATGTATTTATGCTATTGATCTTCCACACCAATAATATGGTATATCTCTTTGTTTTGGTTTCTATTTCAAATAACACTCAATGATGTTTGGTTATGCCTAACTCCAAGGATGCTGGGAATTTCTACTTTCCTGTTGTGGAAGAAGACAATACATTTTTAGAGCATCGACGTCTCCACTTTAGTTATTCAATGATAAAACTCAAGTTAAATAAAAGTAATCTTCATTTCACAGGGATGCACAATTTTAAGACCTCAAGTTTCTTACTTTGAGTTTTCAACATCATGTAGCAAGGAACCTGAATGTTTTAAAGTATATAAAACCATAGGACTCACATCTAGTTCATTATTTTAATGTGTCTCCCTGATGCTCTTCTCATTAAACATAATAAATCCTTCAGTGTATTCATTCACTCATTCCTTTAAAGATTTGCTTATGTTCTAGTACAAAAATAAAATATTAAGCATATATTTAATGATATATTTTATTTTCCAAATATTACACTGTTTTAATATATGACAATAAATACATTTATAATTAAAAATGATTAAATGCCATTATAACTGAATACTGAATGAGATTATACCATTATATTTTGCCCACTTTTTTTGGGACAAATTCAAAGTCCTAAGAATCTATAGTGAAATACAATGCTATTTTTTCTTTTTACTATTTTTGCTAATTTCCTCATTATTCTTACAATTTAAAAAAATTCTTCCACTTTATATACGACTTCCTTACACTTGAAATGAATACCCCTGGGTCTCAGTGCTCCTTTCTTTCAAATCATTAATGTAATATCTTAAGTTATCTTATTAGTCTTCAAGACATCTTAATATTAATATTTAAACATACTTATCCTTTTTTTGTACTTTGTGTCTTTCAAACAAAGATTTTGAGATATTATTTTCCACATTTTTCTATATCTACAAATCTGGAAATTGTGGCTTTTGTTTTTAGATTACCATGTAAATTCACAGTGAATTTACTAATTCCCTAATTATTTTAACTGGGTTCTATTACTAAAAATAAAAGATGTAACTAACGATAAAACAAAACTACTTATTCTGCCAGGTAATTCTGTGTATTAGAAGCAAATGTTCCACAAAGTCAATATTTTGATCCACCAATTCATATTTTCATTCCATAGTGGCAGTTTCCAGAGACTGCAGTGTTGTCATTGTAGCAAAATTGTATACTAGAGTACAAGTCAGCATAAACATATTTATATTTTATCATAATTGTACTTAGTAACACATGGATTCTAAAAGCCACTCTTCAAACTGTAGCTCTATACAAGATGAAAATGACAGAAAAAATTACCTGAAAAAGTCTTTTGTCTCTGACATACACATTTACAGAAAGCAAATTGCAAAGAGATGACATTAAGGCATTTTTCTACATTTAACAAGAAATAAAAGGTTCACTGAAAGTAATAAGCATTTGTGACTTTTTAATCTAATTGTCATTGATGTGTGAATTATTCTGAAATTGAAAATGATTTAATAATGGTTTACATGAAGCCAAAAAGAAACAATGAAAGTTGTCAAGAAATGTTAGAACAGGAGCAATAAATGAGCATCCTATTTGCTGGCCTCTAAAGAAGGCTTGAGAAAAGGATAAAACAGAGCTCATAAAGAGAAACAGACTCTTGTCTGCTGTCTGTCGTTTTTTTATTTGATCATATATAGGATATACATGATAGATAAATATGCATGGAAGCCAGAATTCAAAGAAATATGTTAAACCTTAAATGATAATATAGCAAATGGTTAGTACTATTTATTTCCACTTCAACATTCTTTAGGTAAATATCCTGAGAAATCTTAATAGGGTCTTATGGACAAATTTTGAAAATGAGCCAGTAACCTAGCATGCTTGAACCCTTGTCTTAAGTAAATTGAAACTATGTGCCACATTTCAAATAGTGGCAATGTTAAAAAATATATTTCCGACCTAAAATGGGTTTAAATGTTGATTGCAAAGTTACTAAGAAGTAAGCATTGATAGTGCCTACATTTCTACTTAAAGGCAGTAAAATTTTATCGTGTCAGTTTTGTTTATAGCACCATTTAGTGGATTCTGGAAACTTTGGAGGAAAACTATGGAACAATAACACAAACAAAAATTTAAAACTTAAATATATCTCCACCCCAAGGCTCTGTTCCTAATAATATTTGATAGCAATTTATATTTAATTTACTGGTTATCTCCCTAGGCCAAACTATTTTTGTTCCTTTTAGAGAAATAGATTTTTTTCATGGTCAATTATTACAGTACCTTCTCAATATCATACTCATTACACAAGTATCTCATGTTCTCCTCTTGTTTGAATCAATGGATCTGAAGTCTCGACCTTTTTATCTGAGTCTGGTATGAACCAAACCTCAACATTTTATCAATAGTTTCTTTATATTCTGAAGATACCAAAAATGGTACACGAAATAGTTGTTAGAATTATTCTAATTACTTTCCATCATAGATGATCTTCTAATTATTTGATCCTTCATATGTAACCACATTTGTTTATATGTGATTCATTTGTTTTAGGAGTTTTTTGAGGAGTGAGTTTAGAGTCCTTAAAATTTTCTATGTAATGACAATATTGCGATGACTGCTAATGACTGCTGTTTTAACGTTCAGAATGCAAAATCTTGATGTTTGGTTTTCATTATCTTTTGTCCCTATAATTTTCTCTCTTTTTTTCTTTTTTTTTTTGAATTGGAGTCTCACTCTGTCACCCAGACTGGAGTGCAGTGGCCACTCCCGGCCACCACAGCCTCGACCTGCTGGGCTCCGGCGATCCTTCCGCCTCAGCCTTCCGAGTAGCTAGAACTACAGGCGCGCGCTACCACGCCCGGCTCATTTTTGATTTATTGTAGAGATGCGGTCTTGCCAAGTTGCCCAGGCGGGTCTTGAACCCGCAGGCTCAGGCAATCCACTCACCTCAGCCTCCCAAAGTGCTGGGATTACAGGCTGAGCCACCGAGCCCGGCCCTATAATTTTCTACACAGAAAACTGAGATTAAGGCATGAGATTAAGTTGTTGCCAGACTCTACCTGGAGCCTAAATTTTCACATTGTTATTCCACCTTATTGTATTTCCTGTTACATTGTCTTTTATTTCATTAATTCATGTTCTTAACTTCCTGAATTTTTGTTATTCTTTTAGGTTCATTATTTTTTGCAATTTATTTGGATGGCTAGCTAGTTTATTAATTGATTCTTTTAATTGTTTCCTTGTAAAGACGTGGGAAACAATTGAAGATTAGGGAAACAAGTGGACATCGAACAGGTAGAGTTTGGACCTCCCTTTGGTTCTCACTTCACCTAGTTTGATATCAGGCACCCTTACTGATGTCATGTGCTCCCCTCCCTCCCCTGGCAGTTTCTGGATACTGCCAATCCCTTTCTTATAGTACCCTGGTAAATGTTCAGGGCCCGCTTATGAGTGAGAGCATGGGGTACTCAGTTCTTTGCTTCTGCGATAGACCACTGGGTATTATAGATTCTAAGTCCATCCAAGTTGCTGCAAAGTTCATAATTTTTTTTTTTTAAATTGGAGTCTCACTCTGTCGCCCAGACTGGAGTGCAGTGGCCGCTCCCGGCCGCCGCAGCCTTGCCTGCTGGGCTCCGGCAATCCTTCCCTTCTGCCTCAGCCTTCGGAATAGTCAGAATTACAGGCGCACGCTACCATGCCCGGCTGATTTTTTGATTTATTGTAGAGATGAAGTCTCGCTGCCCAGGCGGGTCTCAAACCCACGGGCTCAGGCCATCCACTCACCTCAGCCTCCCAAAGGCGCGGGATGACAGGCTGAGCCACCGAGCCCGGCTCATAATTTTATCCTTCTTTGTGGCTGTGTAATATTCCATCATGTATACGTATCAAATTTTTTTTTAACCAGTCCATTTTCGATGGGCAGCATGGTTGGTTCCATGTTTTTGCTATTGTGAATAATGCTGCAATAAACTGCACAGGCTTCTTTTGTGTAGAATGAGTTGAGTTCCTCCAGGAATGTTCCCAGTAGGGGGATTGCTAGGTCACATGGAAAGCCAATATCTAGTTCATTTAGGAATCACCACACTGTTTGCCATAGAGGCTAAACTAGTTTGCATCCCCGTCATTGGTATGAAAGCATACCATTTTCTCCACATTCTTAACAGCATCTGTTGTTGTTTGCTTTATCAATGACGACCATTCTTACTGGAGTTAGATGGTATCTTAATGTGGTTTTGATTTGCATTTCTCTGATGATTAGTAAGGCTGAGCACTTTTTCATGTGTCTGTTGGATGCCCAGATGTCATCTTTTGAGAAGTGTCTATTCATGTCTTTTGCCCACTTTTTAATGGGGAGGAGTATTTTTTACCTTTAAGCAAGTTTGGAAGTGTGATGTCCCCTGCTTTGATTCTTTTGCTGTTTAGGCTATTTGTGGTCTTTCATGTTTCCATATGAATTTCTGTATTGTCATTTCCAGATCTGAGAAGAATGATGTTGGTAACTTAATGGGTGTTGCATTGAATCTATTGATTGCCTTAGGTAGGATGGTCATCTTAACAATGTTGATTTATGAAAATGTAAACAACCAAGAATAGCTAAAACAATCCTCAGCAAAAAAAAACCAAAAATAACAAAAATCCAAAAGCAGGAGGTATCACACTCCCAGACTTTAACTTTATTATAAAGCTACAGTAATCAAAACAGCCTGGTACTGGTACAAGAACATGCATATAAACCAATGGAATAGAATTGAGATTCCAGAAACAAAACCTCAATTTCTCAACCAACTCATCTTCAAAAAAGCCTCCACCACCTACCACTGGGGAGACAAGAACCTATTCAGTAAATGCCGCTGGGAAAACTGGCTGATCACATGCAGAAGACTGAAACAGGACTCCTACCTATACCCATAAACAAAAATTAACTCTAAATGAATTAGAGACCTAAACATAAAACCTCAAACTATAAGAACCTTAGAAAATGCAGGAGACATCCCTTATGGAAATTAGAACTGGCAACCAATTCCTGATCAAAACCCTAAGTGTCCATGCCATAAGAGATAAGATAGACAAGTGGGACCTCATCAAACTGACAAGCTTCTGCAAAGTCAAAGAAACCATCAAGAGAGCAGTGAGACAGCCCACAGACTGGGAAAAAATTTGCCAACAGTATGTCTGACAAAGGTCTAACATCAAGGATCTACTAGGAACTCAAATGTGCTGAAAAGAAAAAAACAAACAGTCCCATTACAAAGTGGGCAAAAGATATGAATAGACGGTTCTCAAAAGAAGACATACGAGCATCCAACAGATACATGAAAAAATGTTCAGCTTCACTAATCATCAAGGAAATGTAAATTAAAACCACACTGAGATACTACCTAACTCCAGTCAGAATGGCCATCATCAATAACTCAAAAAGTAACAGATGCTGGAGAGGATGTGGCGAAAAGGGAACGCTTCTACACTGTTGGTGGGAGTGTAAACTAGTACAGCCTCTGTGGAAATCAGTGTGGCAATTCCTAAAAGCTCTAAAAATCGACCTTCCATATGACCCGCAATCCCCCTACAGGGAATATACCCTGAAGAACTCAAATCACTCTATCAAAAAGATACCTGCACACGTATGTTTATCGCAGCCTTGTTCACAATAGCAAGAACATGGAACCAACCATGCTGCCCATCAAAAGAGGACTGGATTTTAAAAATGTGGTACATATACCCCATGGAATATTATGCAGTCATAAAGAAGAACAAAATCTATAACACTGAGTGATCTTTCACAGAAACAAAGGACGGAGTATCACATGTACTCACTCACAAGTGGACCTTGAACAACTATTGTAATACTGCAAGAAAAGGATTGACAGTAGTTGGGAACTGCAGTGGGGAGAGGGGGTGGGGAGGTGGGAATGACAGTAGTCGAAATCTGACTGGGGTGGGGGGGGACACACCTCATCAACAGGGGTACCTGCACAATGAATGTTTGTATAACCAACCCTGATTTTGTACCCCACAATTTGAAAATTAAAAAATTAAATTAAATTAAAAAACTAACGATGTGGATTCTTCTAATCCATGAGCATGGAATATTTTCCCACCTATTTGTGTCTTCTTTGAGTCCTTTGAGCAGTGTTTTGTAGTTTTTGTTGTAAAGACCTTTCACTTTTCTGGTTAAGAAGGTGTCAAGGTATTTCACTTTTTTGTGGCTATTGTGAATGGGATTGTGCTTTTTATTTGGTTATCTGACTTTTTGTTGTTGGTGTATAAGAATAAGACTGTCTTTTGCACATTTATTTTGTACCTTGAGACTTTTGTCTCAAAATCCTTTATTAGTGCAAGGAGGTTTTTGACAGATTCTCTTGGATTTTTGTGATATAATGTTATATCATCAGCAAAGAGGAACAACGTAACTTCTTCTTTTCTTTGATTTCCTCCTCTTGTATGATTGCGTTAGCTAGAACTTCCAACACTCTGTTGAAAAGGAGCAATGAGAGTGACTGCCTTGTCTTGTTCTGGTTTTCAGGGGAAATGCTTCCAATTTCTGTTCATTTAGCAATATGGTGAGTTTGGGTTTATTGTAGATGACACTATTTTGAAGTATGTTCCCTCTATGCCTAGGTGTTCAAGAGTTTTTATTAAGAAAGGATGCTGGATTTTATTGAATGCTTTCTGTATCTAATGATATTATCATGTGGTTCTTGTTTTTACATCTGTTGATGTATTGAACTACATTTATGGTCTTGCAGATGTTGAACCAACCCTGCATCCCAGGGATGAAACTACTTGGTCATGGTGGATAATTTTTGAGATGTGTAGTTGGATCCAATCTGCTAGAATCTTATTAAGCATTTTTGCATCTAAGGGATGCAAAAATTTCATAAGGGATATTGGCCTGTAGTTCTCTTTTTTTGGTTGGCTCTTTGCCTGGTTTAGGTATATCAGTGTTATGTTAGCTTCATAAAATGATTTAGGGAGACTTTTGTCTTTCTTGATCACCTGGAATACTTTCAATAGAATTGTTATTACATCATGCTTGTGCATTTTTTAGAATTCTACTGGAAAGTCATCTGATCCAGGACTTCTTTTGTAGGTAGTTTTCTTATGATTAAGTCAATTTCCTTGGTTGTTATTGATCTATTTAGGTTCTCAATTTATTCTTGCTTCAACTTTGGAAGGAGGTGCAACATCACCTCCTTCATTTAGGTTGTTGAGTTATTTCCATACAGGTGTGCATAGTAATCTCTGATAATTTTTTGTATTTCTTTGGAGTTGGTTGTGACTTGATCTTTTGCATTTCTGACTGTGTTTCTTTGGGCTTTTTCTCTCTTTTTCTTGTTCATTCTGGTTAGGGGCCCATCAATCTTGTTTATCCTTCCAAAAGACCAACTTTTTGTTTCATTGATTTTTCCTAAGATATTTTTGTCTTCTATGTCCCATATTTGTGCTTTTACTTTGGAGAACTGGATTCTTCTAGTCAAGTTAGGGTTTTGGTGGTTTTATATTTCCAGTCCCTTAGGTGACTTATTAGGCTATTAACTTGTGATCTTTCTGTTATTTTGATGTGTGTTCATAGAAATATAAATTCCCCTCTTAGTACTGTTTTCATGGCATCCTATATGTTTTGGTAGGATATTTCTTCCTTTTCATTTGTTTCCGGGAATCTTTTAATCTGTTTTGATTTCTTTGTGGACCCAGTAGTCATTTGGCATCATGCTGTTTAGTGTTTATGTCTTTGTGGTTTTTGGAGGAGTTTTATTAGTGGTGATTTTTATTTCCATTCCACTGTGATCTCAGAAGGTGCATGGCAGTATTTCGACCTTATATTTGTTATGCTTGACTTGTGGCAGAGGATGTGGTTGATCTTGAATTATGTTCCATGTGGTGATGAGTAGAATATGTATTCTGTGGATGTTGGGTGAAGAGTTCTGTAGGTATCTATTAAGTCCATTTGGTCAGGTAGCAAGTTGCAGATCTGGAACTCTTGATTTTTTTGCCTGGATGATCTATCTAGAGTTATTAGTGGGGTATTTAAGTCCTCAGGTATGATAGTGCTAGTGTCAAATCTTTTTTTAGTTTACTTAGTAGCTGCTTTATAAAAAACTGGTGCTCCTGTGTTTAGGATGGCTATTATTGATATAAAAAATAGTACACAACATAGTTATTAGAATTATTCCTATTACTTTGTATAATAGCTTATCTTCCAATTCTTTGATCCTTCCTATATAATCACATTAGTCTATGTGTGATTCATTTGTTTTAGGAGTTTTTTGAGAAGCAAGTTTAGGGTCCTTAGAATTTTCTATGTAATGAAGATATTGTGACAACTGCTAATAAAAGCTGTTTTAATGTTCAGAATGCAAAATCTTAAAGTTTTGTTTTCATTATATTTTGTCCCTATAATTTTTGACACAGAAAACTGAGATTAAGGCATGAGATTAAGGTCTTGTCAGACTCCACCTGGAGCGTACATTTTGGCATTATGGTTCTTCCTTATTGTATTTCTTATTACACTGTCTTTTATTTCATTATTCACATTCTTAACTTTTTCTATTTTTGTTATTTCTCTGGGCTCATTATTTTTTGTAATTTTTTTAGATGGCTAATTAGTTTTTTAATTTATAGTGGCTTTCCTTTTATTCCAATATAATTATTTAGTCTATACTGTAAGTCTAATATATATTTGTCCTGAAACCATAGACAATGTTTTGTTTTTCAGTTTGAAATAGTTCCACATTTCCATCTGTTTTTACAATTGAGTATGAATATTGAAAATGGTATGTCTTAAATTCCAAAATATGTAGTACTATTTTTCACTTTAGCTTTTTTATTTGTAAAATTATTACATTATGACCAAAAAGCATTGCGAGATTTAAATTTGCATACCTTATAGAAGCTAATTTTATGACATTACATTTATACTCTATGCAACATTTTTTATTTGCTTGGAAATTTTTAAATCTTGCAGCTGTTGGATGCATTTTTTATTGTATGTTCATTAGGTCAAGTTTGTTAATTATGTTATTAAGCACTTTTAAATTTTTTAACTAAAAGTGGTATGCATAAATCCCCTCCTAAAGTGGTATATATCGCACTTTCATGTATACTCTGTATGCTATATTACTATGTATGCAGTAATTAAAAATTAGTGTAAATTTCTAGATAATTGAAATTTTATAATTACAAAGTAACCCTTTTAAAGTTCCTTTTTTTAAAACAATCTATATTTTATTTGGTGTTTTTATAGCTAGACTAGTATTCTTT
Source organism: Carlito syrichta (assembly GCF_000164805.1). Taxonomy (NCBI): domain Eukaryota; kingdom Metazoa; phylum Chordata; class Mammalia; order Primates; family Tarsiidae; genus Carlito; species Carlito syrichta. The sequence goes on from NW_007252321.1 coordinate 19,874, forward strand.
GTATAAAATCTGCCATATATATTCAATTTTTCTTTGCCTCTGATACTGGATGTACATTTTAACACATTGTTGCCATTTTCAAAAACCCTGGCTGACAATGATTACTTTTAGATATAATGGTCTGCCTTTACCTTTATTATTACATTATTCTTCTGATGCTTTTTCTCTTGATTGCTTTTTAAAACTTTCTTGATTTCATTTGGATTGCATGAGTATGTTTTATTACTTTTTAATTTTTTTGTCTCTTATTTTAAGATGTATACATTTCTCTTGAATGCCTTAGTGATTACCCTGTAGCTTAGAATGGTTTTACTCTCTTCACTACCTGCCATCTTCCCACAGTATTACTATGTGTATCTTTTGCCTGGTGCCATCTTCTCCCCTATTCTTCTTTGGGACTGATACAGTTCCATTATTTTCCAGGATGATTACCCTTTATTTCTCTTGTTAACTTTATCTTTCTCTTTCCGTTTATGTTGTTTCATTTTCTGCACGTCTTTTCTGGGTTACAGGCACAGAAAGTATCATGTGCAAAGTCAAAAAATGATATATTATAGAACATTTGGGTGACTTAGAATCATTCTGTAGATTCTTGGGAAGTTGACAGTGGAACCAGTCGGAGTGAGTGCATGGAAAATTTTGTGTATGTGTCGGTGAGTAAGTGGGTATGTGAAGGGCTGACTGAGCGGGGCTTTGAAAGCAGGTAGCCAGGGCTTTCCTGGTGAAGTAGCTGGTGCGGCAGCTGCTCTGCTTGGTCGCTAGCACTACCATTTAAAAAAAATCAACAAAACCCTTCTCAGGAAGGAGCTGCTGGGAGAGACTGCCAGCTCCAGGCTCTGCCTCACCCCTGCAGCACAAAGCCACACACGGGCAGAAAGAGCTACAGAGGGAGTACAATGAGGGAGCCCAGAGGCAAAGCTACACTGTAGAAGATGAAAGAGGCACCCTGCCACCATCTTGAAAATGGGGCAGGAAAGTGCTCTGGCTTGCTCATCACAAAACCACAGACCCAACCCAATCTCTGTGACCTGCAGTTTAACTACTCAGGGGCTGATCATGACCCAGAGGAAATATCCTGAAAGCACAAACTCTGGAGGGACAGGCCAAGGTCTGAGTCTCAGGTGCTCCACTCCTTACCCTGATTCAGTCATGGGACAAAGGATATGGTCAGAAAAGGATAAGAAGGACTTCCAAAGGTAGATCAGTAATGAGTCTGGAGTTGACCCAACCACCTTGTCTCCAGAGGTCCTCTGAATGATAGACCCACATGCTGGGGCATGACTGAGAGAGACAAATCCAGGCAAAGTCTGGACGTCAGCCACAATTGGAGGACTCCACTCAAGTACAAACCTGTCTTGGGCACTCCCCGCCAGTACCTGGGGAAGAAACAATCCTAACCCTCCCCACTGGAAGATATCCCCATGACTACACTAGAGTGGGAGGGGAGGACTGCAGCCCCACCCACCTCCACATCCCCCTCCTCCTTCCTGGGCCAGACACTGAGGAGATTGTGAAAGAGGCTGAAGCTCTGTAGGAGACAGTAGAGAGGCAGTCGGAAGGGATAACTTGAGAATCTGCCACAAGAGGTCAGGTTTTTATTTGTTTGTCTGTTTTTAAAATTTTTTATATTTTTCCTTTGTGTGTGAATGTGCATGTGAGGGTTCACTCTGCATCCCCCACCTTTTCTTTCTTTCTTTCTTCTTTCATTTTTTGTTTTCTGTTTATGTGTATACATGAAGGATTGAGTGTTCATCTTTCAGTTTGTTGTTTCTTTGTCTTTGTTTTTGCTTTATTGCTCTTCTCTCTTTTTTAATGTGTGTGAATACATATGTGAGGGTTTCATTTGAATTCCTCTTCTTTTCTTTTTTCTCTTTTTCTTTTCTTTTTATTTTGGGTTGGGCATTGGTGTGTGTATTTGTTTTCCAGGTCTATTGTTGTTGTTGTTGTTTGATTTGTTTCACTTTGCTGTTATTATAATTTGTTTTGGGGTGTGTGTGTGTGTGTGTGTGTGTGTGTGTGTGTGTGTGTGTAATTGTTTTTGCTTTGGTTTCTCCTCTTGCTTTTCTGTGTGTGATTTTTAAAATTTTTATTGTTTTATTTTTGTCCATCTTATTTCATTCTACTTTTCTCTGTTCTCTTCATTGCTGTTACTGTATCTTGGACTCTAGCAGTACACACACACCCCCATTGCATCATCATATAGAGTAGTGATGGGAAGTGGGTCTCAGGGAACCCATACCACAATCAGTGAACATAATTTGCAAAGAGTTTCTGGATTTTAGCTCCCTATCCTCCACCTTATTCAACTCTCAAAACTACAAATGACAGCAAAGCTTGCTACCCACAGTCCTGTTTCAAAACAGATCAAATTCAGAGACCTGATCAGGGAAGAAAAGAGGGCTGAGGAAACATCAGAAATGAAAGCCTCTCCCATTGCCACTGAATAACAGAATGAAAGAGAAAAGAAAGGGATCTGTCACAAATGAGGAAAAATCAACAGAAGAACTCAGGCAATTTACAGCATTACAAAGATAAAACACCTGAAAAATCATAATTCAGAGCCCAAAGGAAGTCACCAGTGACCAGCTCCAGAATACAACAGGGATTAGAGAATGGGTGGAAGGAGTGAATAAGACTCAAGAAAGACAAGATGCAAAACTGAAAGAACTAATAACAGAGATTTGGGCCAAAAACAATTCATCCAGGAAATAAATAACAAGATGACAAGCATAGAAAGCAGAATTAGTCAAGCAGAAGAAAGAATCTCAGAACTTGAAGACCAAAACATGGTATTAACCCGATCTGTAAAAACATAGAAAGAGCCTCCAAGAGATGTACAGTTATATTAAGAGGCAAATCCTACACCTGATTGATAGCTCAGAAGAAGAAAGGAAAAATTGAGAACACCTTGGAGCCAATATTCCAGGAGTTTATCCAAGAGAACTTTCTCCATCTCACCAGAGATGTGATCAGCCAAACACAAGAGATACAGAGAACCCTCACAAGATATCAAATGAGAAGCCCCACCCCTAGACACATAGTAGACACAAAAGAAAAATTCCTAAAGGTAGCAAGAATGAAAGATCAGACTGACTACTAGGGAAAGCCAATCAGAATAGCAGCAGACCTATCTACAGAACACTACAAGCTAAAAGGGACTAGAGTCCAATATTTAAAGAACTCATGATAAACAATTTCAACCAGGAATTTCCTACCCAGCAAAGCTCAGCTTCATCAGCAGTGGAGAATTAAAATCCTTCCCAGACATTCAATCCGTAATAGATTATGCAGCTTCCAGACCAGTTCTATAGAAGACTCTTAAAAAGGAATTAAGCACAGAAGAAAGAAAAAGAAGAATGACCATGCACTTCCCAAGAGATCAGCAGAACACTGAATCAACAGAGAATACATCCCAACTACAAACTTGAAAAAACACATACATCAACCCAAAAGCTAAAAGAAAACATGAAAAAATCTTACAAGAAAAAATCTTATAAGAACCTCATAATGGGGATAAACAATCATATTTCAATATTGATATTTATTTCATAAGATTTATATTTATCTCATAAATTTGAAAGGACTAAATGAATCACTGAAAAGACACAGAATGGTAAACTGAATTAAAAAAACCAAGACAATTATTTTCTATACCCAGAAAAGTCATATCACCACAAGGGATACACACAGACTGAAAGTTAGAGAATGAAAAATTGTTTCTAGGTGAATGGATTATAAAATAAGGCAGGAGTTGCGATCTAAATATCAGACAAAAGAACCTTTAAGCTATCAAAAATTTGAAAAGATATGGAAGGACACAAAATGATAAAAAGTTCAATTCATCAACAAGAAACGTTCAACCTAAACATATATGCACCCAACACAGAAGCACCAGTGTTTATAAAGCAACTACTGAGTAAACTAAAAAAAGGTATTGACTCTTACACTATTATCACTGAGAACTTAAATACCCTGCTAACAACCTAGATAGATAAAAGAGACAAAAAAAAAAAAAAAAAAAGAAAGAAAAAATCAACAAAGAGATCTGGAACCTCAAATTGACACTTGACCAAATGGACTTAATAGCTACCTACAGAATACTCCACCCAAGAAACACAGAATATACATTCTACTCATCACCACATGGAATGTACTCCAAGATTGCAATTACATCCTTGGCCATAAATCAAGCATAAACATAAAGACTGAAATACTGCCATGCACTTTCTCAGACCACAGTGGAATAAAAATGAATATCAACACCAATAAAATTTCCCCAAAGCCCACAAAGACACGGACACTAAGCAGCATGATGTCAAACGACTACTGGGTCAACACAGTAATCAAAACAGAAATTAAAAGATTTCTGGAAGCAACTGAAAATGAAGAAACACCCTGCCAAAACCTATGGGATATCATGAGAACAGTTCTAAGGGGGGAATTCATTTCCTTACAAGCTCACATCAAGAGAATGGAAAAGTCATAAGTTAACAGCCTAACAAATCACCTAAAGAGACTGGAAAGGCAAGACCACCAAAACACTAACCACAATAGAAAAATCTAGATCACCAAAGTAAAAGCCCAAATATGAGACATGGAAGACAAAAATATCATAGAAAAAATCAACAACAAGCAGATTCTTGAAGAACCCCTAACCAGAATGACCAAAAAAAGGAGACAAAAAGCCCAAACAAAACAAACAGAAATGCAAAAGATCAAGTCACAATTGACCCTGAAGAAATACAAAAGCTTATCAGAGATTACTATGTGCATCTGTATGGGAAAAAAACTTGATAATCTAAATGAAATGGAGTAGCTTCAGACATCACACAACCACCTAAGGTTGAAACAAGAAGACATTGAGACACTAAATAGACCAGTAACAACCCAGGAAATTGACTCCATCATAAGGAAACTACCTACAAAAAAAGTCCTGAACTAGATGCCTCTCCAGTAGAATTCTACAAAATGTACAAGGAGGAGCTGGTGCCAATCCTACTGAAAGAATTCTATGCAATTGTGAAAGACAGAATTTTCCCCAAATCATTTTACAAAGTTAACAATATACTGATACTCAAACCAGGTAAACATCCAACAAAAAAGAGAACTACAGGCCAATATCTCTAATGAACACACATGCAAAAATTCCCCAAAAAATTCTAGCACATCGGATCCAACAATACATCTCAAAAATTATCTACCACGACCAAGTAGTCTTTATAACCAGGATGCAGGACTGGTTCAACATCCACAAGACCATAAATGTAATTAAACACATGAACAAATGAAATAGATGTAAAAATAAGAACCACGTGATTTTATCATTAGAGGCAGAAAAAGCTTTTGATAAAATCCAGTATCCCTTCTTGATAAAAACCCTCAAACACCTAGGCATAGAAGGAACATACCTCAAAATAGTAAGTGCCATCTATGATAAACCAACAGCCAGCATATTGCTTAACAGACAGAAACTGGAAACATTTTTCCTGAGAAGCAGAACAAGACAGGGCTGCCTACTCTCACCCCTCTTGTTCAACTTTGTGTTGCAAGTCCTAGTTAGAGCAATTATACAAAGGAAGGATATCAGGGGTATACCAGTGGGAAAAGAGGAAGTCAAGTTATCCCTCTTTGCTGACAATATGATCCTATACCCCGAAAACCCAAGAGAATCTGTCAAAAACCTGCTTTCAATTAAAAAGGACTTTGGCAAAGTCTCGGGGTACAAAATAAATGTGTAAAAGACAGTTGTATTCTTACACACCAACAACAAGCAGGGAGAGAACCAAATAAAAATCACAATCCCATTCACAATAGACACACACAAAAAGAAACATCTTGGCATCTTCCTAACCAGAGAAGTGAAAGACCTTTCCAATGAAACCTACAAAACACTGCTCAAAGAAATTCAAGAAGACACAAACAAATGGAAAAATATTCTATACTCATGGATAGGATAGGAAGAATCAATATTGTTAACATGTGCACCCTACCAAACACAATCTACAGATTCAACACAATACCCACAAAATTACCAATGTTATTCTTATGGAAACATAAACATAGCCAAAACAATCCTCAGCAAAAGAAACAAAGCAGGAGGTATCACACTTCCAGACTTAAACTTTACTGTAAGGCTACAATAATCAAAAGAGCCTTGTATTGTTACAAGAACAGGCATATAGTCCAATGGAAGAGGATAGAGATTCTGGAAGCAAAACTTCAATTTTTCAACCAACTCATCTTCAACAAAGCCTTTGGCAAAACCACTAAGGAGAGGTGAACCTATTCAGTAAATGGTGCTGGGAAAACTGTCTGACCACATGCAGAAGATTGAAACAGGACCCCTACCTATTGCCATACACAAAAGCCAACTCTAAATGGATCAAAGACCTAAACATAAAACCTCAAACTATAAGAACGATAGAAATTACAGGAGATGCCCTTTTGGAAATTGGAACTGGCAACCAATTCCTGATCAAAACCCCAAGTGCCCGTGCCATAGGAGACAAGAGAGACAAGTGAGACCTCGTCCAACTGAAAAGCTTCTGCAGAGCAAAAGAAACCATCAAGAGAGCGGGGAGACAGCCCACAGAATGGGAAAAAATATTTCCCAACTGATCCTAGGCCTTACATCTAGGATCTACAAGGAACTCAAACATGCCAAAAAAAAAAAACACCATTAAAAAAGTGGGCAAAAGACATGAATAGACACTTCTCAAAAGAAGAAATATGGGCAGATGACAGATACATGAAAAAGTGCTCAGACTTTCCAATCAGAGAAATGCAAATCAAAACCACATTGAGACACCACCTAGCCCCAGTAAGAATGGCCATCCTTAATAAAACAAACAACAACAGATGCTGGTGAGGATGCAGTGGAAAGGAAACACTTTTATACTGCCAGTGGGAATGCAAACTAGCTCAACCTCTTTGGAAAGCAGTGTGGTGATTTCTAAAAGAACTAGTCATTGACCCTCCATATGACCCAGCAGTCCCTCTACTGAGAATATACCCAGAGGAACCCAAAGCACTCTATGAAAAAGATACCTGCACACACATGTTTATTGCAACATTATTCACAATAGCTAAAACATGGAACCAACCATGCTGCCCGTCGAAAATGGACTGGATAAAAAATTGTGGTACATATACACAATGGAATATTAAACAGCCGTAAAGGACAAACATACGGACTTCTCAGTAACTTGGATGGCTTTAGAGTCAATCATGCTCAGTGATCCATCACAGAAACAAAGAACAGAGTACCCCATGATCTCACTCTTAAGCGGACCCTGAACGTGCACCATAATACCCTAAGAAAGGGAATGGCAGCAGTGGGATGCTGCTGGGGTGAAGAGATGGGAGAACACAGCATCAGTAAGGGTACCTGATCTCAAATCAGGCAAAGCAGGGACCAAAGGGATGATCAAACTTGACCTGTATGATGACCACTTGTATAGCTCATTCTGAATTGTACCTCACCTCTTTAAAATTAAAACAAATAAATGAATGGAAAAAGAATAGTTCTGTGAGAGTGCAACATGACAGAGGTTAGGTAGAGATTAGGGAGGAAGAAAGCTGAAGAGATGATCAGAAATCACACTGTGAAGGATGCTAGGTGCCATACTTAGAGTCATATCGTTTCCCAATAAAAAATAAAATCGCTTAGCAATGAAAAGGCAGTAAGTCTTCTAAGTTGTCTTAATCTTGTTTGTATTGAGAAACAGCAGCTCAGCAGCTGATACAGGGGATGGAAGGGCATGGGTAGAAATTTCATTTTTAATTAGAAAAGTTGTAGCAATCAAGGCGAGGGATTATTGATCATCGAAAAGTAGTGGCCACAAGTATAAAGAAAATAAATTTGACAGCACATTTTAGTTATATAACAAAAAAATTAATAAAAGTTGGTAATTAATGAAACATAAAAGGTGAAAGAGGGCGAAATCAAAGATTGATGTAAGCCAGGGATCAGGTTTCTTTTCCTGTGTAAGACCACAGTTTGCTGGTACCTGGTTAAAGCGACTGAGTGAATTATGGTAACATGACCTGAGATGGACACAAAAAGAAAAATATGTTTTGAGTAAGAAGATGATGAGTTCAGATTTGTATGTAATGAGTCCAAAATGTCTAATTTTCTTAACTCTAACACTCTAGTCCTAGAATTCAGTGCAGGTCCAGAAGTAGGATCTATGGCAAAAAGATTGCTTAGGCTTTGATATCACAGACCTTACAGTTTATAATAATTATAGTAATAGCACAAATTGGTTCAATTTCAAGGAAATAAAATACAGCAGCATTTACTTTGTTGGTAACTAGGTGATGAATGGTATGACAGTAGAGTTTTTTAAATGTTCCTTTAAGCACTTACAGATGGCAGGCATTTCTCATTTTTCTTTTCTTTTTTCTTTCTTTCTTTTTTTTTTTTTTTTAGAGACAAAGTTTCATAATGTTGCCCAGGCTGGTCTCAAACTCCTAATCGCAGGTGATTCTTCTGCCTTGGCTCTCCAAACAGCTAGGATAGCAGGCCTGAGCCACTATACTTGCCCGAAAAATGGAAGGTGTTTCTGAACGTTTTCACTGGTCGTTGGTGTTTTATTTCATTTTATTTTTTAAAAATCAAAAACAAATTTAAAACTATCAGAAGATACATGGCAATTTAACCCATTACATGAAAAGTTTTTGACAAGTATAAACAAAATGCAGTACATTTAAAAAGCCTGCTCCCATTAAGAATTTACTTATGACAGTTAAAGTCACTTTTAGAGTATCCAAAATAATATTATTCAGAAAAGGGTGAGCCAGGCTCGGTGGCTCAGCCTGTAATCCTGCGCCTTTGGGAGGCTGAGGTGAGGGGATTGCCTGAGCCCGCAGGCTCAAGACCCACTTGGGCAACTTGGCGAGACCTCGTCTCTACAAGAAATCAAATCAGCCAGGCGTGGTAGCACATGCCTGTAGTTCCGGCTACTTGGAAGGCTGAGGCGGAAGGATCACTGGAGTCCAGCAGGTCGAGGCTGCGGTGGCCGGGAGTGGCCACTGCGCTCCAGTCTGGGGGACATAGTGAGACTCCAACTCAAAAAAAGAAAAGAAAAGAAAAGGGTGAAACAAAAATACGTATCGTTACTTTAAATCACAAAAACCTCTAAGTTTTATATGACACAAAGTTGCTCACCAAAGGCCATTTCCTTATTTCTGTTATACTCTTGGTTCTATAGCTATGGTGTCAAAACTACTAACTTTTATATTTTAGCTCCTCCTTTGTGTTTTCTAGGGCCAGATAAACATGTTCAGCCTCCCAACAATTGGACTTCATTTGTGCTTTCAAAATAGTTGGTGGTTGTCACAGTGAATATTCATATTGGGTTTGTCTTGTGTCCGTCTAATGATATTTACTAATTTAATTTTATATAGGTAATATATTTACAAAGAACAAAATATATATGTAGATCCACATCTACTGTATGGCAGATTGTATCTTCTAAAGTGTCTTCTCACTGAAAAACAACTAACTGCTGAGAAAAATTACATACTGTCTATTTTATTGCTAGACTTGTAGAAAACAATAGACTACTCTGCCCTCCCTTTCGCCTTAATAGAACTAAAACTGTAACTCCAGAGCTATGAGCAGTGAGCAGTGAGAAAGTGGAAGATGGTGACATCCTTTGGACAAAGGCCACGCTGGCTTTGTGATCAGGGGATAAACCCGGGGACCTTGGTGTGGTGGGGAGATTGAACTTGATCCTCCTTCCTTAACCAAGAGTAAAAGCGTAAGGAAGTAAATCAAAGATCCAGAGAAGAGAAACGTGTTGCCAATTTGTGTCTTCACAATTCCCACAGGACATTTTTTACTTGAATAAATAACATTGTTTCAGAAGAGTAAAAGCGTATTTTGTTTTGTTTTTTTGAATGCTACTAAAATTTCTGAGAGAAAACTATATACTGGACTATAGGTCTTATCTATAGAGAATTCTCATCCCAGGAGCTTCTCCTTGGTTATTAATTTTTAACAGATTTTCTTCCTGCTCTGAAGTGAAATATGGGAGGATCATATTTTCCTCTGATCCTATAAAGCAATTTCAACTATTGTCTTTTTCTGCCTCAAGTCGACATAGCAAGATATTTGGTATGTGTAATGTTGACTACCATTAAATCTCCACTCTTCCATTCTGAGATTTCAGTTGTTCGGCATTTTGTGTCAGAATGGAAATAAGCTACTGCCTGGAACCAGCTCTCAGATGATTCTGTTATTCTGTTTGTAGTTCCACCCAGCTAAGTAGGATCAATTATGGTAACAATACACAATTTATAGACATTACTCATTTGATTGCCTTGGATTTCTTAATTAAAATTTTTCAAACCATTTATTGTCCATTAACAACTTCTTTACTATCTTCACCCTTGCTTTTATAGAATTTCGGTTTAAAATACGAATTGACCAACTGCTTTGTAGCTTAAAAATTTCTGGAATTATGAGTGTGTGTGGGGCTGTGTGTGTGTGTGTGTGTGTGTGTGTAAAATTATAATGATGTTATAACATGCACACATTCATCTTTTTAATCAGTTGTTTCTCATAAAATGCAAATGTTTATCATTTCAATTCAGTTTGACCAAAGACATTCTTTTACATAAATCACAACATCAACACATTTCTAGCACTCATTTAAAATTTTTGTTCTAACTTGCCATGTTTTTCCTATAAATATGCTAGCTTTAAAAATACCATTTAGCCAGGCATAGAGACTCAGCCTGTAATCCCAGCACTTTGGTAAGCGAGGTGAGTCGATTGCCTGAGCCCGGTGCTTCAAGACCAGGCTGGGCAACTTGGTGAGACCTCATCTCTACAACAAATCACAAAAACTAGCCAGGCGTGGTAGCATGTGTCTGTGGTTCCAGCTACTTGGAAGGCTGAGGCAGAAGGATCACCCGAGCCCTGCAGGTCAAGGCTGTGGTAGCCGGAAGCGTGCTGCTACACTCCAGCCTGGGCGACAGAGTGAGACTCCAACTTAAAAAGCCAAAACCAAAACCAAACCAAAAATACCCTTTAACAATTGTACTAGATTGCTTAATTAGGTAATATAAAACAGATCTTGACTTCTTTAGGGCAAAATTCATGTCACAATTCTTATACCTCTTGTGGCTGAAGTTGGCCCTACGTTTGTAACAATGCTCTCCTAGTGTGTTTGGTGAATAGATAAGTAGATGAATAAATGATTCAATGGAAGGCCCTAGAATTTCAAATTAATTTTGTCAATACGTCCTTATTTAAATCTATCACCTTGCCCTTGATACTAAATAGAAGCTCAATGGCTAGTTGAAAAGAATTTCACACCATGTAGATATATTTTCATTTGCTTTGCATTTTATTATTTAAAATACTCATAAATTTAAACCAGAAAAACTCACTTTATTTTATTTCTTATGGAGTCTTTATATTGATGACCGAAAATAATTGTATCTCATAATAATACATCATCTACCCATCTATCTACGCATGGATTGCAAAACTATATCCATAAAGGTATCTTAGTCCTTTAAGAACAATGGAAATATACACTGGTAAAGATGTGTTTATATATTATACCAACATCTGCTAAGCAATTTATATGTATTTATTAATCAGGTTCTAAATATTAATATGATTTCAAACATGATGTAGAGATGTGTAGAAGAATTCAAGGTTATCGAATTTGTTTTTGTGGGTGAATTTAGATAGGGCTGATATAAGAAACAAAGAAAAAAACATTTATTGTAAGGCAATATTTTTATCTTGCCGGATTGAAGAATCATTCATAGTTTAATTGCTAAGAACTGATTGGCTTTACATGTCTACTTGGTTAGTTTGAATTCTCTGGTTATTTGATTTAACACTAATTTATGTGTTGCTAGGAAGGTATTTTATTGATGTGATTAAAGCGCATGATAAGTTGACTTTAAATAATGGAAGTTTTTGAACATAACTTGGGGGGACCTAATTAAATCAGGCAGAATGCCTTAAGAGCAGAGCTGAAGCTTTTCTGAAAATGAAATCCACCTGTGGACAACAGCTTCCGCTCACAGCCCAAGAGTTAAGTCTGTCCTCCCTGACAAACTACTCTACCGATTTTACATGTCGACAGCTCCACAATTTCACAAACCCATTTTTTTTTTTTTAGAAAGCAGGATTTATTAAGAGGACAGAAAAGATCCCACAGTGGGAGGGGACTCGAGGGGTTGCCCTTAAACCAATTTTTTATAATAAATTTGGTGTATATCCCTGAATAAACATTGACTCTTACAGGGGCTTTAGAATCACAATCCCCAATTCAAATCTGCAGTCCATCACACATTAGCTGTTTTTGAGCAAGCTAATTGGCCTCTCAGATCCTGTTTTCCTCGTTTGTTAAAATATTAACAGTAATAATATTTTCTTTTAGGGCTTCTGCGTGGATTAATTGAAGTAATCCATATCAAAGCTCAGAGCATAATGCAGTGCTTAACACAAAGGCATGTATTTCATCAATGTGAGTGCTGCTATCATATTAAAATACTATTATGACTTAGAAGGAGAGCTACAAGCGATAGCCGGACCAATACTTGAAACAGGAGAGAGGACTAGGTAGGGTTGAATTTAGAGGTCTTCAACATATAAATGGAAGTTGGCCTCAAAATTTATATGAGTTCATTCAAGGATCCGTTGGAGAATGCATAGGTGAAAAGTCAAAAGTACACAAAGAAAGTTAATAGCATCACTTCACTCTAGACGGAAGTCTAAGATCTGTCTTACCGTCTCTACTGATAAACTTTTTAAATATCTTAGTGGAACTGTAGAAATTATGATGTCCACATTTTACATAATAGAAAATAATGTGGTTAGAAGAAATGTCACAACGGTTTCGGGATGTAGAATGTAGTGGCAGTGCTGATGCAAGCTCCTTAGACTCGCCCTTGTGCTCAACGCAACTCACAACCATCAGTGTCTGCTTTGTGCCTCAGCGCTTTGCTTCTGGAACCACAGACTCACTCTGCTCATGTGCTCTTAAGAGTCTGGATGCACTGGGGGATGGACATCCACTTTCTCACCCCAACAGCACCACCCAATGACTCTCTAGAGCTGATATATTAATCTCCAGCTCCCCTACCCTTGGCTAGGGAGAATTCTGAGTTGTGTGTTCTGAATCACTTTCCAGAGTTTCACCATGGAGTCAAGCTCCATCCAGCCACTGGTGGCTGGCTTGATAGTGTACACTGTGTTGGCTGAGTTTCCTTCTCTGTTTTGCATCCCTCTTCCCTGCCAGTTTCCCTAGAACCTGCCAGATAATCTATTGCCTTCAATACACTTTTCCCAAGGTCAGTTTCTGCAGAAGCCAATACTAAGAAAAGGCTCTCAAAATTTGGCTACTCTCTACTTCTTAAGGCAAAAGTCTTTTTTGCTCTTACTTTTGGGAGATTTAGGAAAAAAATTGTTCAGAGGTAAACTCTGTGCTATTTTATATATGAGCACAATAACCAGATTAGTGACTTTGTATAACCAAAATGTAAGTTAAGATATTGGATTCTGGTGCTTATATGATTTAGGAAAGTGACTGACATCCTTCATTTACATACTTTTGGGTTACTCTTCTGTTTCGTAAAGCTTTAACACCATTAGGGAGGGTATTCTCACTCATATCTGAGACAGAAAAGAAGAAGCCACAAAGTACTGTAGGCAATTTGAGGGCTGGGAAAAATATGGAAAGACCAGAGTCAAATATGTTATGAAGAAACTCAAGTACTTGTAACTATGATTGATAAATTGTTGCCTTGGAAATCAAGTGTAAGGGAATGCCTCCATTATTTTTCAAGATGAGAATCACATTTAAATAAGTCAACTTGAACAAATGTTGAGTTACCAGTAAAAAAAAAAAAGCCAAAAAGTCCATATAAAAATGTTAATGATTTTATTTATTTTTTTAATAAATAGATGAAATTATTATGTAAAAATCTCAAAGAGGTATTCCTAGGTGTGATGCTGGGAACCAATCTCAACACCTATCATGGAACTTCACAGTGTAACATAAGCTGTTGTGCCTCACTACTTAATCACATAATGGCGTTGAGAAATTGTCCATACTGCCTGGCAAAATATCTGGCCATAATGCTACTATGGCAACAAGTATTTTTATTGCTGTTTTTATGACATAAGAAAACCTGTCAAAGCAGTCAGGAAACATGTTAAGTGAGTAGAAATCACAGAATCACTTCAAGCAAGGCAAGAAATTTATGAACAAAGAGTATACCTAATGAGAATTATCTCTTCATAAGACATTGCTATTATAAAACACATATTTTTAAGCTCTTTAAAAACTGTTACAGAAACATCATCACTGAAGCAGAGCTAGTGAGAATACTGTCACATTATTGTATATTTTGAAAGAAAGAAATAAATTGATAACTTTTTGATATCTCAGACAAAAACCAAAATTATTTATAATGTCCTGTTATAGAAGCTGTAAAATATGACAGAATATTTATAGTACGTTGCCTAGATTTCAATGCTATACATACCTCATATCCTTGATTACTATAACATGAAGTTACTAAAAAATTTCCAAAATGTTTAAACAATAAAATGAAAACTTGATTTATGGTAATATAAAATGTTTCATAATTTTATTCACAGAAATAGCAGGGATCTGGAGGAGTCTATATATCCAAAATGTGTTCAACTAATTGGCAAACATTTGTGTTTTAGTTTCAAAAGCACATTAACTATGGAAATCATAATTCCATAAAGATTTCTCTCATTATGGTTTAATAAAAGTCCACTAAATTAAGAAATTGCCTTTCATTAATCTAATCTTAAGCAGTATTGCTTCAGAGATATCTGCATTTCCAAAGGTGGAGACAGGTTTTTTTTAAAGCTTTTAAAATGCTAAAGATTACTCCAGAATTCCTAACCAGGAGAATTAGGTGGAAGTTATGAAAATGTATATTTGCATCTAATATAAGATAACACATTTAAAAAATCTGAACTCTCCCAAAACTTCAATGCTAAGTAAGGATAGTTTGAACTGGGGGTGGAGGGGAAGCTTGGGAGTCTTTAAGTTGGTTTCTAATTGTGACTAACTCTGTTTAGTTAGAACTGAAACTTTTCAGTTCACTATTGCTTCATCTGAAAATATGAAGGAGTTAAGACTTTCAATTCTAACATTTAAAATACCTCCCAGCGTCAAGTGCAGTGCAGTTCCATATTAGGAAAATATCAAATTTTTACTCAAGAAGTGTGTATATATCTTGCCCAGTAGCCATTATTTCCTTCTTCTTGGAGGAGACTCACCAGGAACTTTGGTTCGTTCTTAGTGTCCTCATTACATTTCTCTTTAATCTCAGCAGTGACCTTCGTGCACACCATTTTGACCTAGTGCTGCATCATTCTTGTTTGACATTCTAACTGGGCTTAAGGGGAAAAAAAGATTTATCCATAAATATAAACTGTGACCTAGAGATATTCTCGATCAATTATTTGGGAAAGGGTCTTTATTTGGTACACTTTCTGAAAACGCCTTAATGAAATGTTTGCAGACCAGGAACAGTCTTGTTCACTTTTTAAAAGAATTTCCTTTCGGGCTTTTCATCATATTGCACTACCACTGTCTTCAAATGTCCATTTTTTGCTGAGGTGAAGAAGGATGTTGGTCTTTTCCAAGCGTCTCTGGTTTTTAAAATAACTTTTCAGAGAATGTTCATATTTGCCTTCGTCCATTAGGCACCGCTATAAGGAAATACCACAGACTTGGAAACTGATGAAGAAAACGAATGAACTTCTCAAAGTTCTGGAGACTGGGAAGGACAACGCCTAGGTGGTGGCGTCTGGTGAGAGTCTTTGTGCTGCATCACCCCGCGGAAGAAGGCGGAAGAGCTGTGAGGACAAGAGCACGAGACACAGAGTCCTGAACGCCCTTCATTTTCTCTTTATTTCTTACAACATAGGATATGTTAGCCTTTTATTCCTGAGTGTCTGATGGCCTGTCTGTCCATTTGTTAGGAGAAGAAAGTCAAGACTTCTTCACAATATTCCATTTGTTTTCACTAGAAGCTAATTTATTGCTTCCTTGAATTTACACATTTTAATCCTAATTTAAACAGTTTGCTTCATGTATGGACCATTTTCTCTTCTATAACTTTTTGTTTTGCTTGGAGACTTGAATTCCTTTTATTATTTAAAAAATTCTTCTTCTTTATAAAATGTAGACTTTTTTGAGTGTCTCTTTTCTATCCACTATTTCACAGCTATGCGTCTTCTAGAAAACGTTCCTTTTGGATCTTTCTTACCTTCTTTTTCAAACTAGAATAGGGCAATATGTATTCCTTTTACACAGTCACTGTCCTGAGCTTTTCTTTGACCTTCTCTTAGGTTGAATCTGTTAATTATTTGATTACAAATATAACTCGGGTGCTTCCTCATATACATTCTTAATGACGGCTCAATAGGAAACAAACTTCCAAGTGCTCACATGCCTGAGAATCATCTTTATCCTGTCTTATTACTTGATGTGAAGTTTGAATATGAGACTTAAGGTTGAAATTATGCTTCTTATAAACTTTGAAGCTGTAAAGCAACAGAAAAACAAAACACTGCCTTTGCTTTGGAGAATTTGGCAGTTGTGGTGACGGGGCGACCACAGATCACCCAGCGAATGGCCATACAGAGAGACGAGCACAAAGAAGTGGAGAAAGCAGCAGACATTTGATAGCCCTGTGTGGCTTGAGAGACCGATATGACACACTTTGGGAACTGGGATTCGGGTGAGAAGACAGTATCAGGAAGATGAGTTTCTCATTTTTGCATTGTATCCTCAAGACACTGAATTCTCCAGGGTTATTCATCTTCATTATTGATGGTCTCAGCAGCTCTTCAATGCCTTCAAACAAATGAATTTTTTATTTGGATTATCTGTTTGTATCTTAATCTGGATTTTTTTTTTTTGCTTGTTTTGTCAGTAGCATTGATTTTTTTGCTAGTTACTCTGTCATATTTGGAGGTAGAACCCATGAGAAAATGGGTTTTTGGATACGGACTGCAAGCCGGTTACGTCCACATGTTGATGACAGAGATTTCTTTCTCACACTGATTTTTTGGAGTTACCCAAACATGTCATAACTCACGGTCATACGTATGGCTTTGCAACTACCATGCATCTCATCATTTCTATTGTCTAATTGCATTGGCAACAACTCCCAGCCTTGTATAAAATAGCAGTCATGATGATATTTTTTTTTCTTTTTCTGACAATAGAGAAAAGTTTCTATTGCATCCTGACTAAGGTGCATATTTACAGGATAAAGGAGTATATACATATACACACATATGTACTTAAGGGCATCATGCCAAAGAAGTATTCATAGAATTCTAATTTATTGACTACTTACGATACGAATGTGTTTTGACTCTTATAGCATAACCCTTTCGCATTCGTGGAGGTACATATGACTTCTCCACACAGATCAATGAAGATGGTGCTATAGAATGAATCGTGTTCCCCCCAAACTTATATATTCATGGTCTGACTTTCAGATGATAAACTTATTTGGAGACAGAGTTTTAACAGAGGTAGTCAATTTGAAATGATGGCATTGGAGGGGGCTCTAAACCAGTGTGACTGGCATTACTGTAAAAAGGAGATGTTTGGAAGCAGACACACATGCTGTCATATGACAATGAAGTTGACCATCGATAAGCCAAAAAGAGAAGTCTGAAACAGAGTGTGTCCTCATAGTCCTCAGAAGGGATCAATCCTGCTGACTTCTTGCTATTGGACTCCCAGATTTCAAAACTGTGACACAATAAATTTCTGTTGTTTAAGTCATCCAGTAGTACATGCTTTGGCAGTCTGCCAAACTAATACAGGTGGTAAGGGCATTAGCAAAGATGGAAGAATAAGGACTTTAAAAAATTTTCTTCATCATAGAAGTAATGAGACAATTGACAGAAATTGTGAGAATTAACTTTTTTATAACTCCAGAAATTAAACAAACAATTGCTACAATCTGGTGAGCACGCATTCAAGAAAATCGACTGAATCTCAGTATGAACAGTGAGCTTTGTGGCTTTTAACTTGACCTGTTCCCATTTCACCTCAGAAGTAGACTTTCACCTCAGAAGTGGCCTGGAAAATCAACATCTTACATAACAGTGAAAAGTGGAAGCCTGGTATGCCATGGAGGGCACAGAAGAGGACTGATATACCTTCAAAGTCTCATTCCCAAAATAATATTATTATTTAGTCTGAGATAGTGGATAACTCTTGGGGAAAACAAAAAACTAAATAAAGAGCTTAAAATAAAAAACTGAGAAATGAGATTTTCATAGGGACTTTAAAACTCTGACATATCCCTGGGAATCTAGGAAGATACACACATAGATAAGACATCCACACAAACCTGTACACAGGCTCTGGGAAAATGTAAGAAAATCCTAAGTCTTTACCTCTGGCTGATCTTGAGGCTTTGTTGAAGCAGAAAGTGAAGCCTAAGACAGAGATATCAACAGTTTGATTCAGTGCAAAACACATACTCCAACATACACTCAGAGTCCCTCAGCAAAGATTAGGAGACCAATTTTTCCCCATGTATTTAAAGAAAGCTCTGTATAAGAACTAGCTGATCACTAATCCAACCTAGAAGAAACATCAGTGGCCACACAATGAGATTAAGAGCTGATTTCTCACCAGACCCACAGAAGACAGAGGCAGTTAAAAAAAATCAAAAATTCTAAATCCGACAAAACTATCCCTTCAAAAAGAAGGGAAAATTAAGCATTCCAAGACAAAAGCTGAAAGAATTAATTGCTAGCAAACCTGTCATACAAGAAATGGTAAGGAGATCTCTTCCGACTAAAGGAATAGGACACAGCAGAGTAACCAGAATTTAAGTGAAGAAATAACAAGCACCAAGAAAGGTAACTAAATAGGTAAATATAAAAGACAGTATTAATGAATTTTAGTTTGTAATTATTTTTTCTCTTATTTGATTTAAAAGACAACTGTATGAAACAATAATAGATAGATCGGTGTGAATAGTTACACAAAGCATAACAATATAATTTGGGCCAGGAGTGGTGGCTCAAGCCTATAATCCCAGCACTTTGGGAAGCCGAGCACTTTGCGTGAGCCTGCAAGTTTGAGATTAGCCTAGGCAACTTGGTGAGACCTCATCTCTACAATAAATAGAAAAATTAGCTGGGCGTGGTAGTGTGTATCTGTAGTTGTGGCTACATAGAAGGCTGAGGCCGAAAGACCGTCTGAGTCCAGCAGATTGACACTGGGGTGGCCGTGAGTGTGCTACTGCACTCCAGCTTGGGCAACAGAGTGAGATTCTGCTCAAAATAAAAAAAGTAATTTGTATAGTAATAGCACAAAGGAGGGGAAGGAAAGAAGTTATACAGTAACAATTTTGCCTAAAATTAAAATGAAATTGGCATTAATCTGAACTAGATTATTTTAAATTAAGATGTTAATTGCAATCAAGAAGGCAACCACTAAAATTAATTTTTAATATGGCAGAAGTAAACAAGAGAATTACATCGTGTTTTGGAAAATATCTGATTGAAATGGCAAATTTTATTAACAGTTTTTTCTTTTTTTAATATTGATGCATTTCTGGAGTAAAATCTACTTGGTCATGCTGTTGATTTTTTTCTCACTACAATTTTTCTTGATATTCTTATATCAGTATTCACAAATGACACTAGACTAAGTTGTCATGGTCATAAAATAATATCACAAAATAATTTAAACATCATTTTTCCAGTATTTGAATCATTTTTCACTAGCATTGGAATTATCTTATCTTTGACTGTGTTAGAAATCCTTTCAGGAACCATATTTTTATATTTTCCCTTAGCAAACTCATATGTTTCTTTTCTTATTTTCCATTTAAAATTTAGTCTAAAGTATCTGTCTCTGCTGGGATCAAGTATGGTAAACTATTTGTTTTGAAATACTTTTTAAACATATATCATCCAAATTTATTTGCATAACCTTCAATGACTGCTGCTGGGAGCACATTTTGCACAATAGCACCACATGATTTGGCATTATTCCCTAAATTTTGATGCGCATATATACGGTAAACCTACACCTCCACTCCTGGATCCATATCCAACAGAACCGTATAGATACATGTACTTAAAAAAATCATTAACTGGTCTATGGAAATATGAGGCAATGATGAAAGTGGGTCATTTGGAGAGGTACAAACGCCAAAATGCAAGAGTAAAGGAAAAAAAAAGAAAAAAAAGGATATAGAAAGCATCATAAGTTCCTTTTTTATGACAGTGTGGGAAGAATTTTCTGGATGTGTGCTTCCCGATGGCAGGTCGTTCAATATTGAAGTGGAACTACAAAAAGAAACTGTCTCAGGGTACTCGAGGGGGACTGAGAAAGCATTACAGAGTTTTCCCCAGCCTTGTTTTTCCACGGGTCAGTTCCAGATCTGCAGGGATTAAATTCATTCTGGCTCTCATGAATTGTCCTCTGGTTTATTCTGTGCCTTTCCAGAATGCCAGATCTGGTGTTTCCCTAAGTCTAGGGTCACTGGAGAATACAAAAACCCCAGGGCCAATAACCATTTGGCCCAGAGATGACAATATGTTTCAAAAGGAATTCACATAGATGAGGAAATCTGAGCAAGCACCTAAATTGCGTGTCCAATTAAAAAGAATATTTGTTGCGGCTTTATATGCCAAACGCCAAAATGCAAGAGTAAAGGAAAAGAAAAAGAAAAAAAGGATATAGAAAGCATCGTGAGTTACTTTTTGATGACAGTGTGGGAAGAATTTTCTGGACGTGTGCTTCCCGATGGCAGGTCGTTCAGTATTGAAGTGGTACGTAGCCTTGAATTGGAAGCAATTCATGTTGTAAGGCTGGAGGTGCCAGAGGGTGGGGTGGGCCTCAACAAGATGGCTCCAACCCGGACCAGGAGAACAATGGGCGAGAGTGAGCCAGCAAAAATGAGTGACCAGAACTAAGTCTCCGGCGCAAAGCCAGCCAGTACCTGTTACAGCGACTCTAGCAACCCCGTTCAGCCAACCGCCAGCAGATGTGACAGCTGTCCCAACCAGTGATTGCTCTCCCCGACCCCCTCACAGTTTTCTCAGTGTATCCTTTATAAACTCGTCGCCCATCTTGCTGGGCGCGACTTCTCCGGCCCACAGCCACATGGACTGGTGAACCTCGCCCGGGATTGCACTAATAAATTTTTCTTGGCTCCTTTGTTGCCGTTTCGCCTGGTCTGGTTTTGTTTACCTTACACATGTGACCACCAAGAATATGATACACGGTGGTGTTTAAATTGTGAAATGCATTAAACTACTGCTACAGGTAATGGCATGGATTATTTCATTTAAAAATTTTGAGTAAGTCGGGCTCGGTGGCTCAGCCTATAATCCCACGCCTTTGGGAGGCTGAGGGGAGTGGATTGCCTGAGCCCGCGGGTTGGAGACCCGCCTGGGCAGGTGAGACCTCATCTCTACACTAAAATCAAAATATTAGCCCGGCGTGGTAGCACGCGCCTGTAGTTCTGGCTACTCAGAAGGCTGAGGCGGAAGGATCACCAGAGCCCAGCAGGTCGAGGCTGCAGTGGCCGGGAGTGGCCACTGCATTCCAGTCTGGGTGACAGAGTGAGACTCCAACTCAAAAAAAAAAACCAAACAAACAAATAAAAATTTTGAGTGAAAGAAGTCACAGATACAATCGTATCAATAATTTCATTTACATAAAAATTTAAAAATTAGGCAAATTTATCTGTAATGTGAGGAGTGCTGAAAATGGAGCATAAAATGGATTCTTGGTTTGGTTCTGATAATGAAGTAGACAATCAGAACAGGGAATTTCAGGGTCTTGGGACTTGAGAAACTCTTGAGAAATGTTTTGAGCTGTTTTAAACCCAGCACCTATGACAGCCCCCACAAGCAAGGCCGTTAACAGCTCTCTCCTACAGAGGCCCGCATATGCCTTCTTTCAGGATGCTCGTGCTTGAGAGCTCCTCACCCGGCAAGGTACAGCTCGGGGATCCCACTGGGCACACTCACAAATCACCAAGTGGACATCACCATCGCCTTCATTCTATGCTCATTATAATGCTATGAGCCTGGCGGTTTTGCAAAATCTTCACCCAGCAAGCACCATGATAGTTCCAAGATGGGCCTATCGACAGTTAGAAGGAGTAACAAAAACCCAGTCCCACAACTGACTTTTTTTCCCAAGACATTCATACCCCTAAATCCTTCCCATGTTGCCTTAGAAATAAAAAAGTGAACCCAGAGACCCTCGGGGCAGCCACCCTGGCTTGCCTGGACTCTGCCTGCTTCTCCTCTCTGGAGAAGTATGCTGTCTCTTTAGCAAGCAACCTCTTATCTTTCTTAAATGTGAACTCACGCTGCTCAATAAATCACCTGCTTATCTTACTTCTCTACCATCCTGTCTGCTTGAGAATCCTTTCTCAGCAAAACACAAGAATCCAGCACGAACACAACAGTCCCTCACAGCAGATTTGATGACTTCAAGGTCACCGGGTGACTTAACAGCTTCTGGAACACCCACAGTATTTTTCTTGACCTAGATAATATTTAAATGTTGTGTTCACCTCAGCGAGTAGAGCACAAAGGATTGTTGCATTTCTGAGGATATGTCAAATAAAAAGTGTATTTAAAATTTTGTTTGTAATCAGTTGGGGAAATGGTTTAAAATACAGATACTTCTAGACTTAAGGTTGAGGATACATTCCAATAAACCCATCATAAGTTAAAAATATCATAAGCCAAAAATGTGTTTTCAACTTAATATTTCCAACTTGCAATGGGTTTGTCTAGATGTAGCATCATTATAGACAGGGACATACTGAAAGATGAGGACTGTCAACACACACACACACACACACACACACACACACACTTCAGAATGTGCACATACACATACACAAAGGGAAAAGGAAGACACAAATGCACAAACTGGAACTGGAAATCAAGGTGGAAATAACTCTGAAACCAGAATGCATTGTTGACTAAAGAAAATCAAGATAAGCGGCTCAAATGTCAAAGTCCATTTTGTGCAGAGTCTTACTGAGAATTATAACCTGGGAGGAGTCCTTCAGAGAGTTTCTGTCAAGCTTCTCCAGGGCAGTGTTTGAGCCACAGCTGACATAGGAGTAGAAGAGATTTTTGTATGTTCTCCCAAATTGCGGAAAATGTTACCAGAAGTTCCATCACAGCAAAGTCTCATCAAAGTCTGGGTGCAAGAGTACATCTGGTGCACAGGCATATTTATTAATCTTGTTTGACACTGTTGTATGCACAGGAAGATACAAGGGTTAGTATCAGTAAGCTTAATATTTTTTTTCTAAAAATGCCGTGATTCAGGCAAGAGATGTGGGAGCCTGTGCTCTATCCTGCTGACCATCTTCAAGTTGAGACAGGAGATAGCTAGAGATAGAATAGCAGGCAGACAGGGTGGGGACTCTGGTAACAACGTTGCAAACTTCCTGTAGGCCTCTCAGGCTCAGCGTTGGTAAACCGGCTCCTTGCGAAGCTCTCAGGCTAGATCTTAAGTACTCACTGCTGAGATGCTAAGCAGCCACTCAGCTCACCGTTAGGCCCCTACCTCCTGCTGATTGGTCCTTCGTACCGACCAATCAGAACAGTTAAGTGCAACCCATCAGCTCACAGCTAGTGCCAGGCTTGGACCTAAGGCTACATAAGCCCCAGCTTTGGGGCCCCCGACGGGCAATCCCTTTGGGCCCCCTCCCACTGGGGAAGCTTCACCATCCTCAGTAAGTCCTGCTTTCTCATTTTCTGGCAGTCTGTGTCCCTCATTCTCCCTGGGCATGAGACAAGAACCTCGACCCTGAAGAGCTGTGACCTGAAGAGCTGCAGAAGAGCATCGGAGGCAAAGAGCCGTGCCCCCCAGAGGTGGGCTTGCCAGCCGTCAGAGCCGGCTGAGCCAGGAGAGCTGGCAGAAGAAGGTGAGACTCCAAAGCTGAGATGCCCAGGGGCTAGGTTTGCCAGCCCACCAAAGCGGCAACACTGTCAGGGCTTGGCTTGCCCGCCCCTGAGAGCCAACACTTCATGCAAAATAAGCAAACAGGGCTTCTTCACAGCAAAGGCTGATTCCGTGGCGGGCCAGAGGCAGATGTTTGCTATTTTAATTTTTATTCTATTCTATCTGATTTTAAATTCAAGGGGTACATGTGCAGAGTTGCTGCATAGGTATGGTACACGGTGGTGAGGGGGCTTCCACTGAGCCCATCCCCAGGTGGTGAGCATGGTACTCAACCGGTGGTTTGCTCGATACTCACCTCACTTCCTTTCCCGTTAGGAGACCCCGGTGTCTTTTGTTTCCACCCCCATGTCTGTGAGTTCTCAATGTGCAGCGCCCACTTGTAAGTGGCAGTCTGTGGTAGTGTTCAGTTTTCTGTCTCTGTGCTCATTCACTGGGAACGATGGCCTCCAGCTGCATCCATGGTGTGGCAAAGACCTGATTTCATTCTTTTTTTATTGCTGCACGGTATCTCATGGTGTGAATGCACAGCATTTTCATTATCTAGTACTCCAATGATGGGCACCTAATTGGCGTCCATGTTTTTGCTATTGTGGACAGTGCTATGATAAACATATGAATGCAAGTGTCTTTTTGGTAGGATGATTTATGTTTCTTTGGGAATATCCCCACAGTGAAATAGCTGGATCAAATGGTCAATCTATATTTAGTTCTTTGAGAAATCTCCAAAGGGCTTTCCACAGTGGCTGAACGAGCTTATCCCACCATCAACAGTGCATAAGCATACCCTTTCCTCTGCAACTTTGCCAACTCTGTGATATTTTAACTTTTTAATAATAGCCATTCTGACTGGTGTGAAATGGCGTCTCACTGTGGTTTTGATTTGCATTTCTCTGATGATTCGTGGTGTTAAGCATTTTTGCATGTTTATTGGCCACATGTATGTCTTCCTTTATGAAGTATCTGCTCACATCCTTGGCCTGCTTTTTAATGGGTTACTTTTTTCTGTCAATTGATTTAAGTATCTCATAGATTCTGAATATTCTTTTCCAAATGCATAGTTGGCAAATATTTACTCTCATTCTGTTCATTTTGGAGGTTACCCATTTACTATGCTGATGGTATTTTTTTATCCTGTGCTTTTGAGCTAAATTGGGTTGCACTTGTAAGTTTTATTTTTTACTGCATTTGCTTGATCATGAATTTATTGCCTAGGTTGACATCTAGAAAAGTGTTTGCTAGGCTGACTCCTAGGATTTTCATAATTTGAGCTTTTACACTGAACTCATTAATCCATCTTGAATGAATTTCTGTATATGGTGAGAGGAAGAAGTTCAGCTTTATTCTTCTTGCATACATTTAGCCAGTTTTTCCAGCACCATTTGTTAAATAGGGTGTCTTTTCTCCAATGTCTATTGTTACTATAGTTGTCAAAGATAAGCTGGTTGTAGGTCAGTGGTTTTATCCTATGTTCTCTGTTCTCTTCCATTGCTCTTTATTTTTATTTTTGTACAAGTACCATGCTGTTTTGGATACTGTAGCTTTGTACTCTAGTTTGAAGTCTGGCAATGTGATGCCTCCAGCTTTGTTCTTCTTGCTTAGGGTTGACTTGACTATTTGGGCTCTTTTTTGTTTTCCTACAAATTTAAGTAATGTTTTTCTGGATGTGTGAACATGATGCTAGTAGTTCGATGGGGATTGTGCTAAACCTGTATATTGCTTTCAGCAGTACGAACATTTTAATGATATTGATTCTTCCAGTCCATGAGCATGGAAAGTTTTTCAAGTGTTTGTGTCATCTTTGATTTTTTTCAGCAATGACTTGTCGTTCTTGCTGTAGAGACATTTCACCTCCTTAGTTAAATGTATTCCAAGGCATTTTATCTTACACGGTTGTAAATGATATTGTGCTCTTGATTTGAAGTTCAGCTTGAACATTGTTGGTATATACAAATGCAACTGAATTTTGAGCACTGGTTTTGTATTTAAAGACTTTCCTGAATTCATTTATCAGTGCTAGGAGTCTTTTGATGGAATCTTTAGGGTTTTCTAGATATAGAGATATATCATCTGTGGAAAGAGATCATTTAACTTCCTCTTTTTCTATTTGGATACCCTTCACTTCTTTCTCTTGCCTGATTGCTGTGGATACTTCCAGTACCATGAGGTCTGACAATTAAGTTCACAAACTTGCCACTGTGCCCTTATGTAGGCAACACTGTCCAAACAACTCGGCAAAGTTTTATAACCTTGGTATATCAGTGTCTCACAGCTGTGTTTGTGCTGATATGTGGTGGTGTCTTGCTGACTGGAGTTCATTATTGTTCCATATTTTTGTGTGCCACTGCCAGAATGTCACAGTTTGAATTAGAGCAAGAAACAAACATTAAATTTCTTGTTAAACTTGGCAAGAGTAGAAGTGAAACCAGGGACGTGTTAGTCCAAGTTTATGGGGATAATGCCTTGAAGAAAATGGCAGTGTGCAAAGGGATTAAACGTTTTTCAAAAGGAGAGAAGACGTCACTGATAAAGAGAGGTCAAGAAGGCCAGCAACAAGTAGAATTGATGAAAACGTTGCAAAATTCAACGAATTGTGCATCAAAATTGTTGGTTGACTGTGAGAAGCATAGCAGACCAAATAAATGTTGCTAGAGAAACGGTTAGGAAAATCTTGGCATGAAAAAGGTGACTGCAAAAATGGTCTCAAAGAGCTCTTGCATCATGACAATGCACCAGTTCACACAGCACTGTCTGTGAGAGAGTTTGCAGCCAGTCAACAAATAACGACACTGGAACACTCTCCCTGCCAACCTGATCCAGCCCTCAGTGACTTTTTTCTTTATTCAAAGATAAAGGAAATATTGAAAGGAAGTCATTTTGATGACATTCAGGACATCAAGGATAATAACAATGACAGCTCTGGTGGCCATTCCAGAAAAAGTGTTCCAAAGTTGTTTCGATGAGTGGACTAGGCACTGACTTTGGTTCATACCTTCCCAAGGGGAGTTCTGCGAAGGTGACTGTAGTGATATTCAGTAATGTGATATGTAGCACTTTTTCTAGGATGAGTTTGCAAACTTAATTGTCAGACCTCATACGCTGAGGAGTGGTGAAAGTGACATCCTCGTCTTGTTCCAGTTGTCAGGGGGGATACTTCCACCTGTTTCCCTTTAAGTCTGATGTTGGCTGCAGTTCTTTCATATTCGGCTCTTACTATTTTGAGGAATGTTCCATTGATGCCTGCATTGCTGAGGGCTTCATCATGAAGGGCATTTGGATTTTATCAAAACCTTTTCTGTGTCTATTGAGAGAAGCATCCTGGTCTTGTCTTTACTTCTGTTTATAAGGTGGATTATACTTATTGATTTGTATATGTTGAACCAGCTTTGCACCCCAGGAATAAAGTCCACCTAATCATTTAGAGGTGCTTCTGGATGTGGTCTGCTACTATCTTATTGAATATTTTTGCATCTCTGTTCTTCAGGGATATCAGTCTATAATTTTTTCCTTTTTTGGCCAGTTTTTTGGTTTCAGGATGATATTGGCTAAATCGAATGAGTTAGAGAGGAGTCTCCTCTTCTCAATTGTTTGAAATTACTTCAGTAAGATTGGTACTAGTTTTTCCTTGTACATCTGATAGAATTCGCCTGTGTCCAAAATTCCTTTTATAGGTAGTTTTCATTACTACTGATACAATTTTGAGGCTTATTATTGGTTTGTTTATGCTTTCAGTTTCTTCCTGTTTCAATCTTGGGAGGTTGTGTTTCCAGTAATTTATCCATTTACTCTAGATTTTCTAACTTATATGCAAACGGATGTTATAGTAAATCTCTGATAATCTTTTGTATTTGTTCAGAATTAATAAATTATAATGTCATTTTTTTCATTTCTGAATGTACTTATTAGGATTTCTCTCAATTTATTTATTTATTTTTTGTTAATATGGCCAGGGGTTTGTCAATTTTGTTTATTCTTTCAAAGAATCAGCTTTTTGGCTCATTGATACTTCATATACATGTGTGTATATATACTATATATATACACTATATATATAATTGGTATCAATTTTGCTTAATTTTTCTCTGACTTTGGTTATTTATTTTCTTCTGCTAGGTTTGGGGTTAGTGTATTCTTGTTTTTCTAATTCCCTTAAGTGAGACCTTAGGTTGTTTATTTGAGATCATTTTATTTTCTTGATAAACTCTCCTCTAAACACTGATCGTGTGGCATCCCAGAAGTTTTGGTATGTCGCATCTTTATTTTTCAATTGATATAATACATGTTTTAATTTGTCTTGATTTTGTCATTTACCCCAAAATCATTCCGATTCAAGTTGTTTAATTTCCATGCATTTGTGTATTTTGGGGGCTTCCTCTTGGTGTTGATTTCTATTTTTATTCTGTTGTGGTCAGAGAGGACGCACAGTCTGATTTCCATTTTTTAGAGTTCATTTAAGTTTAATTTGTAACCGAGTATGTGGACGATCTTGGAATATGCTCCATGTGAGGATCAGATAAATATATATTCTGCACTTGTTGGGTGACGTGTTCTGTTAATGTCAATTAGACCTAGTTTGGTCAAGTATCAAATTAAAGTCCAGAATTTCTCGAGTTGTCTGCCTTAATAATCTGTCTAAAGCTGTTATTAATAGAAGTTATAATGATTATTATTCCCCATTAATATTGTGTGACTGTGTCCTCTCTTAGGTTAAGTGACAATTATTTGATAAATATGGGTGCTCCCATATTGTGCGTTTCCATATGTGAAGATAGATATTTCTTCTTGTTGAATTAAGCCCTTATCATTAGGTAGCACTCTTTATTTTCCTCTTTCACTTTTATTGGCTTAACGTCTGTTTAATCTGACACAAGAAGAGCAAATAGCTATATTTTGTTTTCCATTTGCATGGAATATCTTTATTTCTTTACCTTGAGCCTATTGGTGTCATCAGTAGTGAGGTTGGTTTCCTGAAGACAGAAGAAGGATGGGTCATAATTTTTACCCAATTTATTTCACTAAAAGTTCATTCTGTGCCTTTTAGTTGGAGCATTTAGCTCTTAATATTCAAGTTAGCTATTTATATGTGAGAATATTTTCTGGTATAGTGTTGTTAAAAAGTTGGCTTGTGTTCTCAGCATTTTGGTTGATTTGTATGGTCTGTAAGTTACGTGCTTACACATGGTTTTGTGTTTGATGGTACCATTCTTTCACTTCCATGTTGGGAACTTTCTTAAACATCTCCTATAGGGCTGGTCTGGAGATGACAAATTCCCTTAATGCTGGCTTTCCTGGAAAGGACTTTATTTCTCTTTTGTTTATGAAGCTTAGTTTGATGGGATAAGAAACTCTTGGCTGTAAAGCCCAAACTTTACCTGTACAATGGCCATTTGTATGCCTAACTGTACAATGGCCATTTGTATGCCTAACCCTGAATTGTACCCCACATCTTTAAAATAAATTTTTTTTAAAAAGAAAGAAATTCTTGGCTGGCATTGCTTTTCTTTAAGAGTGCTAAAAATGGACCCAAAACTCATCTGGCTTATAAGTTTTTTGCTGAGAGGTCTATTGCTATTCTGATAGGTCTCCCTTGGTAATGGTCTGTTCCTTCTTATGAGCTGCCTTTAAGATTTTTTTTTTGGCCAGGCTGGGTGGCTCAGCCTGTAATCCCAGCACTTTGGGAGGCCAAGGCGAGTGGATTCCCTGAGCTCATGGGTTCGAGACCAGCCCAGGCAACTTGATGAGACCTGGTTTCTGCAATAAATCAAACGTTAGCTGGGTGTGGTAGCGCATGCCTGTAGTTCCAGCTACTTGGAAGGCTGAGGTGGAAGAATTGCCAGAGTCCAGCAGGTTCACACTGGGGTGGCCATGAGTGTGCCAC
The DNA here is from genome assembly GCF_000164805.1 of Carlito syrichta. Classification (NCBI taxonomy): domain Eukaryota; kingdom Metazoa; phylum Chordata; class Mammalia; order Primates; family Tarsiidae; genus Carlito; species Carlito syrichta. The sequence goes on from NW_007252321.1 coordinate 49,760, forward strand.
TGCACTCCAGCCTCGGTGACAGAGTGAGACTCTGATTCAAAAATAAAAAATAAAAGATTTTTTTCTTAGTCTGGTAACTCTGTGCTTTGGGGATGATTGTCTCAAATAATGCCTCAACAAGTTCTCTGAATTTCTTGTAGCTACCTGACAACCTCTTTAGTAAGAGAGAGAATTTTCTTAGATTATGTCCTGAAAAGCTTGTTCCAGATTGCTCTCATTTTCCCCTTTTCTCTCAGGAATGCTGATCGAATGTAGATGTGGTCTCTATACAGAATTCCATAACTCCTGAAGGCTTTGTTAATTTAAAAAAAAATTATTTTCTCTTCATTTTTGTTTAACGGGGTTAACTCCAAAGATTGGTGTTCAAGCTCTGAAATTCTTTTTTCTTCGGGATCAAGTCTGTTCCTGAAGTTTGCGAATGTGTTTGACATTTCAAAGGCTAATTCCTTTCTTCCAGCAGTTCAGTTGGGTTCTTTCTTAGGATGGCAGTGTCAACTTTAAATTCTCGGACTGTTTTCATGTCCCGTTTAATTGAGGCATCTAGTCTCTCTTGGCTCTTGCTGAGTTTTTCGGATTTCCACATTCTAAGTTCTATACTGGTTATTAGAAACAGTTAATTCTGGTTCTGATCCATTGCTTGGATTCGCTGTGGTTGTCCAGACACTCTGGTATGGCTAGTGTTCTTGCATGGATTCCTTCTCCTCTGTAGGAGCTCACTCTTCTCTTTGTTTTTGTTTTTGAACGTGACGTTGGGAAGCAGCCTTTGAAGAATTTCTTTCTTGTCCTGACGGATCCGTCTGCTGTGCATATTTTTTTGCAGTCATGTGGCCTCGTCTGGTGCTTTCCACCCTCGTTCCCTCCCTGACCTACAGGCGGAGGGCCGGGGGTCCGAGGGGATAAGAGCCACTTCTGAAGGTTGCCTCTTCCGGGGAGCAAGGAGCAACAGCGGCCGAGTTCAGGTGGGGCAGGAGCGCTGCCCAGGCCCCGGGAGCCCCACCAGGTGGACGGCCGTGGGAGGCAGCCTCTCTCTCGGGCATCCCTCGGTGGCCACGCAGGAGCTCTCGCCTCTCCGCTCCCTCCCTGGCCTGCGGGTGGCATGAGGGCAGTCGGGGTGCTGGGAGCCGCGGAAGGAAGTGCCCGCCTGCACGTGCCCTCTCCGACCTGGGTGGGAGGCGCAGAGGCCTGGAGGTGGGGGCTGGGAAGCGCACGGCAGCCGGCGGTCGCGGTCAAGGGCTGGGCTGACCGCTCCCGGCTGGGTCGGAAGCTGGGGGCCGAGGGTCTGTGCTCTGGGTCCCGGGCGCACGGTCTGGCCCCAGCTCCACCCTCTCCCTAGGCCACGCGTGTCAAGGCCCTGCCTGGCTGGGAGCTGGGAGATGCCCACCCCTGGGTGCCCATGGGACGGGGCTGGCAGCATGCTACCGCGGTATTCCGAGGGTGGCGGGGTGGCTTCGCCCTGTTTGCCCAGATGTGGCGGGGGTGGGGTTCGCGGCGTGTCTCCCGTGGATGCACTGGCTCCCCAACCACTGCCCCCCCGCCCCCAGTCGCAGAGAAGCCCCTTGGTGGGGAGGCACCAAGGTGGCCGGCCG